>NW_022096984.1:0-102354 GCF_006542625.1 Nomascus leucogenys | reverse complement strand
TGTTCACTTGCATTTTATGCAGAAAGAGTGTTTCAGAACTGCTCAATATAAACTAAGGTTCAACTCTGTTAGTTGAATGCACAGAACAGAAGAAGTTTCACAGATTGCTTCTGTGTGGTTTTTTTTTAAGATATTCCTTTTCCACATAGGCCTCTCAGCGCCCTTAATCTCCACTTGCATTTTCTACAGAAAGAGTGTTTCAGAAGTGCTCCATAAAACTACCGTTCAACTATGTTACTTGAATGCACAGAACAGTAAGAAGTTTCGCAGATTGCTTCTGTGCAGTTTTTATTTGAAAATATTCCTTTTTCCACTATAGGCCTCTTAGCTCCCTGAATGTCCAATTGCATTTTCTATAGAAAGGGTGTTTCAGAAGTGCTCAATCAAAAGTAAGGTTCAACTCTGTTAGATGAATGCAAAGAAGAGAAAGATGTTTCACAGAATGCTTCTGTGTAGTTTTTATTTGAAGATATTACTTTTTCCGATGTAGGCCTCTTAGTTCTCCGAAGGTCCACTAGCATTTTCTACAGAAAGAGTGTTGCAGAACTGCTCAATCAAAAGTAAGGTTCAACTCTGTTAGTTGAATGCACAGAACAGAAAGAAGTTTCACAGATTGCTTCTGTGTAGTTTTTGTTTGCAGATATTCTTTTTTCTACTATGGGCCTCTTAGCGCCATGAATGTCCACTTGCATTTTCTACAGAAAGAGTGTTTCAGAACTGTCAATCGAAACTAAGTTTCAAACTCTGTTAGTTGAATGCACAGAACAGAGAGAATTTTCACAGATATCTTCTGTGTAGTTTTTTATTTGAACTTAATCCTTTTTCCACTATAGGCCTCTTAGCGTTCTGAATGTCCACTTGTATTTTCTACAGAAAGAGTGTTTCAGAACTGCTCAATCAAAACTAAGGTTCAACTCTCTTAGTTGAATGCACAGAACAGTAAGTAAGTTTCGCAGATTGCTTCTGTGCAGTTTTTATTTGAAAATATTCCTTTTTCCACTATAGGCCTCTTAGCTCCCTGAATGTCCAATTGCATTTTCTACAGAAAGAGTGTTTCAGAACTGCTCAATCAAAACTAAGGTTCAACTATGTTAGTTGAATGCACAGAACAGAAAGAAGTTTCACAGATTGCTTCTTTGTAGTTTTTGTTTGAAGATATTCCCATTCCACTATAGGCCTCTTAGCGCCCTGAATGTCCACTTGCATTTTCTACAGAAAGAGTGTTTCAGAACTGTTCAATCAAATTGAAGGTTCAACTGTGTTAGTTTAAAAGAACAGAACCGTAAAAGTTTCACAGATTGCTTCTGTGTAGTTTTATTTGAAGGATTCCTTTTTCCACCATAGGCCTCTTAAGCCCTGAATGTCCACTTGCATTTTCTACAGAAAGTGTTGTTTCAGAACTGCTCAATCAAATGTAAGGTTGAACTCTGTTAGTTGAATGCACAGAACTGTAAGATGTTTCACAGATAGCTTCTTTGTAGTTTTTATTTGAAACATATACCTTTTTCAACTATAGGCCTCTTAGCGCCCTGAATGTTCACTTGCATTTTTTGCAGAAAGAGTGTTTCAGAACTGCTCAATATAAACTAAGGTTCAACTCTGTTAGTTGAATGCACAGAACAGTAAGAAGTTTCACAGATTGCTTCTGTGTGGTTTTTATTTGAAGATATTCCTTTTCCACTATAGGCCTCTCAGCCCCTTAATGTCCACTTGCATTTTCTACAGAAAGAGTGTTTCAGAATGCTCAATAAAAACTACCGTTCAACTCTGTTAGTTGAATGCACAGAACAGTAAGAAGTTTCGCAGATTGCTTCTGTGCAGTTTTTTATTTGAAAATATTCCTTTTTCCACTATAGGCCTCTTAGCTCCCTGAATGTCCAATTGCATTTTCTATAGAAAGGGTGTTTCAGAAGTGCTCAATCAAAAGTAAGGTTCAACTCTGTTAGATGAATGCAAAGAACAGAAAGAATTTCACAGAATGCTTCTGTGTAGTTTGTATTTGAAGGTATTACTTTTTCCGCTATAGGCCTCTTAGCGCTCCGAAGGTCCACTTGCATTTTCTACAGAAAGAGTGTTTCAGAACTTCTCAATCAAAAGTAAGGTTCAACTCCGTTAGTTGAATGCACAGAACAGAAGAGAAGTTTCACAGATAGCTTCTGTGTAGTTTTTATGTGAACTTTTTCCTTTTTCCACTATAGTCCTCTTAGCGCCCTGAATGTCCACTTGTATTTTCTACAGAAAGAGTGTTTCAGAACTGCTCAATCAAAACTGAGGTTCAACTCTGTTAGTTGAATGCACAAAACAGTAAGAAGTTTCACAGATTTCTTCTGTGCAGTTTTTATTCGAAATATTCCTTTTCCACTATAGGCCTCTTAGCGCCCTGAATGTCCAATTGCATTTTCTACAGAAAGAGTGTTTCAGAACTGCTCAATCAAAAGTAAGGTTAAAGTCTGTTAGTTGAATGCACAGAACAGAAAGAAGTTTTCACAGAATGCTTCTGTGTAGTTTTTATTTGAAATATTCCTTTTTCTACTATGGGCCCTCTTAGCGCCATGAAATGTCCACTTGAATTTTCTACAGAAAAGAGTGTTTCAGAACTGCTCAATCAAAACTAAGGTTCAACTCTGTTATTGAATGCACAGAACAGAGAGAAGTTTCACAGATATCTTCTGTGAAGTTTTTATTTGAACTTATTCCTTTTTCCACTATAGGCCCTCTTAGCGCCCTGAATGTCCACTTGTATTTTCTACAGAAAGAGTGTTTCAGAACTGCTCAATCAAAACTAAGGTTCAACTCTGTTAGTTGAATGCACAGAACAGAAAGAAGTTTCACAGATTGCTTCTTTGTAGTTTTTGTTTGAAGATATTCCTTTTCCACTATAGGCCTCTCAGCGCCAGAATGTCCACTTGCATTTTCTACAGAAAGAGTGTTTCAGAACTGTTCAATCAAAATTAAGGTTCAACAGTGTTAGTTTAAGAACAGAACCTAAGAAGTTTCACAGATTGCTTCTGTGTAGTTTTTATTTGAAGGTATTCCTTTTTCCACCTTAGGCCTCTTTGCGCCCTGAATGTCCACTTGCATTTTCTACAGAAAGGGTGTTTCAGTAACTGCTCAATCAAAAGTAAGGTTCAACTCCGTTAGTTGAATGCACAGAACAGAGAGAAGTTTCACAGATAGCATCTGTGTAGTTTTTTATGTGAACTTTTCCTTTTTCCACTATAGTCCTCTTAGCACCCCTGAATGTCCACTTGTATTTTCTACAGAAAGAGTGTTTCAGAACTGCTCAATCAAAACTGAAGTTCAACTCTGTTAGTTGAATGCACAGAACAGAGAGAATTTTCACAGATATCTTCTGTGTAGTTTTTATTTGAAACTTATTCCTTTTTCCACTATAGGCCTCTTAGCGCCCTGGACGTCCACTTGTATTTTCTAAAGAAAGAGTGTTTCAGAACTGCTCAATCAAAATTAAGGTTCAACTGTGTTAGTTTAAAGAACAGAACCGTAAGATGTTTCACAGATTGCTTCTGTGTAGTTTTTATTTGAAGGTATTCCTTTTTCCACCATAGGCCTCTTAGCGCCCTGAATGTCCACTTGCATTTTCTACAGAAAGAGTGTTTCAGAACTGCTCAATCAAAAGTAAGGTTGAACTCTGTTAGTTGAATGCACAGAACTGTAAGAAGTTCACAGATAGCTTCTTTGTAGTTTTTATTTGAACATATACTTTTTCAACTATTGGCCTCTTAGAGCCCTGAATGTTCACTTGCATTTTCTGCAGAAAGAGTGTTTCATAACTGCTCAATATAAACTAAGGTTCAACTCTGTTAGTTGAATGCACAGAACAGTAAGAAGTTTCACAGATTGCTTCTGTGTAGTTTTTATTTGAACATATTCATTTTTCCGCTATAGGCTCTTAGCGCCCTGAATGTTCCTTGCATTTTCTACAGAAAGATGTTTCAGAACTGCTCAATAATAACTAAGGTTCAACTCTGTTAGTTGAATGCACAGAACAGTAAGAAGTTTCACAGATTGCTTCTGTGTGGTTTTTATTTGAAGATATTCCTTTTCCCACTATAGGCCTCTAAGCGCCCTGAATGTCCACTTGCATTTTCTACAGAAAGAGTGTTTCAGAACTGCTCAAAAAAACTGCCGTTCAGCTATGTTAGTTGAATGCAGAGAACAGTAAGAAGTTTCGCAGATTGCTTCTGTGCAGTTTTTATTGAAAATATTCCTTTTTCCACTCTAGGCCTCTTAGCCCCTGAATGTCCAATTGCATTTTTATAGAAAGGGTGTTCAGAATGCTCAATCAAAAGTAAGGTTCAACTCTGTTAGATGAATGCAAAGAACAGAAAGAAGTTTCACAGAATGCTTCTGTGTAGTTTGTATTTGAAGGTATTATTTTTCCGCTATAGGCCTCTAGCGCTCCGAAGGTCCACTTGCATTTTCTACAGAAAGAGTGTTTCAGAACTTCTCAATCAAAATTAAGTTTCAACTCCGTTGTTGAATGCACAGAACAGAGAGAAGTTTCACAGATAGCTTCTGTGTAGTTTTTATGTGAACTTTTCCTTTTTCCACTATAGTCGTCTTAGCGCCCTGAATGTCCACTTGTATTTTCTACAGAAAGAGTGTTTCAGAACTGCTCAATCAAAACTGAGGTTCAACTCTGTTAGTTGAATGCACAGAACAGTAAGAAGTTTCACAGATTTCTTCTGTGCAGTTTTTATTTGAAAATATTCCTTTTCCACTATAGCCTCTTAGCGCCCGAATGTCCAATTGCATTTTCTACAGAAAGAGTGTTCAGAACTGCTCAATCAAAATAAGGTTAAACTCTGTTAGTTGAATGCACAGAACAGAAAGAAGTTTCACAGGATGCTTCTGTGTAGTTTTTATTTGAGATATTACTTTTTCCGCTGTAGGCCCATAGCGCTCCAAGGTCCACTTGCATTTTCTACAGAAAGAGTGTTTCAGAACTGCTCAATGAAAGTAAGGTTCAACTCTGTTAGTTGAATGCACAGAACAGAAAGAAGTTTCACAGATTGCTTCTGTGTAGTTTTTGTTTGAAGATATTCCTTTTTCTACTATGGGCCTCTTAGCGCCATGAATGTCCACTTGCATTTTCTACAGAAAGGATGTTTCAGAACTGCGCAATCAAAACTAAGGTTCAACTCTGTTAGCTGAATGCACAGAACAGAGAGAAGTTTCACAGATATCTTCTGTGTAGTTTTTATTTGAAGATATTACTTTTTCGCTGTAGGCCTCTTAGCGCCTCCGAATTTCCACTTGCATTTTCTACAGAAGAGTGTTTCAGAACTGCTCAATCAAAAGTAAGGTTCAACTCTGTTAGTTGAATGCACAGAACAGAAAGAAGTTTCACAGATTGCTTCTGTGTAGTTTTTGTTTGAAGATATTCCTTTTTCTTACTATGGGCCTCTTAGCGCCATGAATGTCCACTTGCATTTTCTACAGAAAGAGTGTTCAAACTGTTCAATCAAAATTAAGGTTCAACTGTGTAGTTAAGAACAGAACCGTAGAAGTTCACAGATTGCTTCTGTGTAGTTTTTATTTGAAGGTATTCCTTTTTCCACCTAGGCCTCTTAGCGCCCTGAATGTCCACTTGATTTCTACAGAAAGAGTGTTTCAGAACTGCTCAATCAAAATAAGGTTGAACTCTGTTAGTTGAATGCACAGAACAGTAAGAAGTTTCCAGATGCTTCTGTGTAGTTTTTATTTGAACATACTCATTTTTCCCCTATAGGCCTCTTAGCGCCCTGAATGTTCACTTGCATTTTCTGCAGAAAGAGTGTTTCAAACTGCTCAATAACTAAGGTTCAACTCGGTTAGTTGAATGCACAGAACAGTAAGAAGTTTCACAGATTGCTTCTGTGTAGTTTTTATTTGAACGTATTCATTTTTCCGCTATAGGCCTCTTAGAGCCATGAATGTCCACTTGCATTTTCTACAGAAAGAGTGTTTCAGAACTGCTCAATAAAAACTAAGGTTCAACTCTGTTAGTTGAATGCACAGAACAGTAAGAAGTTTCGCAGATTGCTTCTGTGCAGTTTTTATTTGAAAATATTCCTTTTTCCACTACAGGCCTCTTAGCTCCCTGAATGTCCAATTGCATTTTCTACAGAAAGGTGTTTCAGAACTGCTCAATCAATGTAAGGTTCAACTCTGTTAGTTGAATGCACAGAACAGAAAGAAGTTTCACAGATGCTTCTGTGTAGTTTTTATTTGAAGATATTTTTTTCCGCTATAGGCCTCTTAGCGCTGAAGTCCACTTGCATTTTCTACAGAAAGAGTGTTTCAGAACTGCTCAATCAAAAGTAAGGTTCAACTCTGTTAGTTGAATGCACAGAACAGAAAGAAGTTTCACAGATTGCTTCTGTGTAGTTTTTGTTTGAAGATATTCCTTTTTCCTATAGGCCTCTTAGCGCCCTGAATGTCCACTTGCATTTTCTACAGAAAGAGTGTTTCAGAACTGCTCAATCAAAACTAAGGTTCAACTCTGTTAGTTGAATGCACAGAACAGAAGAAGTTTCACATATCTTCTGTTTAGTTTTTTTTGAACTATTCCTTTTTCACTATAGGCCTCTTAGCGCCCTGAATGTCCACTTGTATTTTATACAGAAAGAGTGTTTCAGAACTGCTCAATCAAAACTAAGGTTCAACTCTGTTAGTTGAATGCACAGAACAGAAAGAAGTTTCACAGATTGCTTCTGTGTAGTTTTTGTTTTAAGATATTCCTTTTTCCACTATAGGCCTCTTAGCGCCATGAATGTCCACTTGCATTTTCTACAGAAAGAGTGTTTCAGAACTGCTCAATCAAAATAAGGTTCAACTCTGTTAGTTGAATGCACAGAAACTGTAAGAAGTTTCACAGATTGCTTCTGTGTAGTTTTTATTTGAAGGTATTACTTTTTCCACTATAGGCCTCTTAGCGCCCTGAATGTCCACTTGCATTTTCTACAGAAAGGTGTTTCAGAACTGCTCAATCAAAAGTAAGGTTCAACTCTGTTAGTTGAATGCACAGAACAGTAAGAAGTTTCACAGATAGCTTCTTTGTAGTTTTTATTTGAACTATTCCTTTTTCACTATAGGCCTCTTAGCGCCCTGAATGTCACTTGCATTTTCTACAGAAAGATGTTTCAGAACTGCTCAATATAAACTAAGGTTCAACTCTGTTAGTTGAATGCACAGAACAGTAAGAAGTTTCACAGATTGCTTCTGTGTAGTTTTTATTTGAAAATATTTTTTCCGCTATAGGCCTCTTAGCGCCCTGAATGTCCACTTGCATTTTCTACAGAAAGATGTTTCAGAACTGCTCAATCAAAAAAGGTTCAACTCCGTTAGTTGAATGCACAGAACAGTGAGAAGTTTCACAGATTCTTCTGTAGTTTTTTTTGAAGATATTCCTTTTTCCACTATAGGCCTCTTAGCGCCCTGAATGTCCACTTGCATTTTCTACAGAAAGAGTGTTTCAGAACTGCTCAATCAAAAGTAAGGTTCAACTCTGTTAGTTGAATGCACAGAACAGAGAGAAGTTTCACAGATATCTTCTGTGTAGTTTTTATTTAACTTATTCCTTTTTCCACTATAGGCCTCTTAGCGCCCGAATGTCCACTTGTATTTTCTACAGAAAGAGTGTTTCAGAACTGCTCAATCAAAAGTAAGGTTCAACTCTGTTAGTTGAATGCACAGAACAGAAGAAGTTTCACAGATTTGCTTCTGTGTAGTTTTTTTTTGAAGATATTCCTTTTTCCACTAGGCCTCTTAGCGCCCTGAATGTCCACTTGCATTTTCTACAGAAAGAGTGTTTCAGAACTGCTCAATCAAAACTAAGGTTCAACTCTGTTAGTTGAATGCACAGAACAGAAGTTTCACAGATATGCTTCTGTGTAGTTTTTATTTGAATATATTTTTTCACTATAGGCCTCTTAGCGCCCTGAATGTTCACTTGCATTTCTACAGAAAGAGTGTTTCAGAACTGCTCAATCAAAACTAAGGTTCAACTCCGTTAGTTGAATGCACAGAACAGAAGAAGTTTCACAGATTGCTTCTTGTAGTTTTTTTTGAAGATATTCCTTTTCCACTATAGCCACTTAGCGCCCTGAATGTCCACTTGCATTTTCTACAGAAAGAGTGTTTCAGAACTGTCAATCAAAATTAAGGTTCAACTCTGTTAGTTTAATGCACAGAACAGTAAGAAGTTTCACAGATTGCTTCTGTGTAGTTTTTATTTGAACATATTCATTTTTCCGCTATAGGCCTCTTAGCGCCCTGAATGTCCACTTGCATTTTCTACAGAAAGAGTGTTTCAGAACTGCTCAATAAAACTAAGGTTCAACTCTGTTAGTTGAATGCACAGAACAGAAGAAGTTTCACATTGCTTTCTGGTGTTTATTTGAAGATATTCTTTTTCCACTATAGGCCTCTTAGCGCCCTGAATGTCCACTTGCATTTTCTACAGAAAGAGTGTTTCAGAACTGCTCAATAATAACTAAGGTTCAACTCTGTTAGTTGAATGCACAGAACAGTAAGAAGTTTCACAGATTTCTTCTGTAGTTTTTATTTGAAAATATTCCTTTTTACTATAGGCCTCTTAGCGCCCTGAATGTCCAATTGCATTTTCTATAGAAAGTGTGTTTCAGAAGTGCTCAATCAAAAGTAAGGTTCAACTCTGTTAGTTGAATGCAAAGAACAGAAAGAAGTTTCACAGAATGCTTCTGTGTAGTTTTTATTTGAAGGTATTACTTTTTCCTCTATAGGCCTCTTAGCGCCTGAATGTCCACTTGCATTTTCTACAGAAAGAGTGTTTCAGAACTGCTCAATCAAAAGTAAGGTTCAACTCCGTTAGTTGAATGCACAGAACAGAGAAGTTTCACAGATAGCTTCTGTGTAGTTTTTATGTGAACTTTCCTTTTTCCACTATAGGCCTCTTAGCGCCCTGAATGTCCACTTGCATTTTCTACAGAAAGAGTGTTTCAGAACTGCTCAATCAAAACTTAGGTTCAACTCTGTTAGTTGAATGCACAGAACAGTAAGAAGTTTCACAGATTTCTTCTGTGCAGTTTTTATTTGAAAATATTCCTTTTCCACTATAGGCCTCTTAGCGCCCTGAATGTCCACTTGCATTTTCTACAGAAAGAGTGTTTCAGAACTGCTCAATCAAAAGTAAGGTTAACTCTGTTAGTTGAATGCACAGAACAGAAAGAAGTTTCACAGAATGCTTCTGTGTAGTTTTTATTTGAAATTACTTTTTCCGCTATAGGCCTCTTAGCGCCCTGAATGTCCACTTGCATTTTCTACAGAAAGAGTGTTTCAGAACTGCTCAATCAAAAGTAAGGTTCAACTCTGTAGTTGAATGCACAGAACAGAAAGAAGTTTCACAGATTGCTTCTGTGTAGTTTTTTTTGAAGATATTCCTTTTTCTACTAGGCCTCTTAGCGCCTGAATGTCCACTTGCATTTTCTACAGAAAGAGTGTTTCAGAACTGCTCAATCAAAACTAAGGTTCAACTCTGTTAGTTGAATGCACAGAACAGAGAAGTTTCACAGATGCTTCTGTGTAGTTTTTATTTGAACTATTACTTTTTCCACTATAGGCCTCTTAGCGCCCTGAATGTCCACTTGCATTTTCTACAGAAAGAGTGTTTCAGAACTGCTCAATCAAATAAGGTTCAACTCTGTTAGTTGAATGCACAGAACAGAAAGAAGTTTCACAGATTGCTTCTTGTAGTTTTTTTTGAAAGATATTCCTTTTCCACTATAGGCCTCTTAGCGCCCTGAATGTCCACTTGCATTTTCTACAGAAAGAGTGTTTCAGAACTGCTCAATCAAAATAAGGTTCAACTGTGTTAGTTGAATGCAGAACAGAACCGTAAGAAGTTTCACAGATTGCTTCTGTGTAGTTTTTATTTGAAGTATTCCTTTTTCTACCATAGGCCTCTTAGCGCCCTGAATGTCCACTTGCATTTTCTACAGAAAGAGTGTTTCAGAACTGCTCAATCAAAAGTAAGGTTCAACTCTGTTAGTTGAATGCACAGAACAGTAAGAAGTTTCACAGATATTCTGTGTAGTTTTTATTTGAAATATTCCTTTTTCACTATAGGCCTCTTAGCGCCCTGAATGTCCACTTGCATTTTCTACAGAAAGAGTGTTTCAGAACTGCTCAATCAAACTAAGGTTCAACTCTGTTAGTTGAATGCACAGAACAGAAGAGAGTTTCACAGATTGCTTCTGTGTAGTTTTTATTTGAAAATTTTTTTTCCGCTATAGGCCTCTTAGCGCCTGAATGTCCACTTGCATTTTCTACAGAAAGAGTGTTTCAGAACTGCTCAATAAAACTAAGGTTCAACTCTGTTAGTTGAATGCACAGAACAGTAAGAAGTTTCACAGATTGCTTCTGTGTAGTTTTATTTGAATATTCCTTTTTCCACTATAGGCCTCTTAGCGCCCTGAATGTCCACTTGCATTTTCTACAGAAAGAGTGTTTCAGAACTGCTCAATCAAAAACTAAGTTCAATGTTAGTTGAATGCACAGAACAGTAAGAAGTTTCACAGATTGCTTCTGTGCAGTTTTTATTTGAAAATATTCCTTTTTCCTATAGGCCTCTTAGCGCCCTGAATGTCCACTTGCATTTTCTATAGAAAGGTGTTTCAGAAGCTCAATCAAAAGTAAGGTTCAACTCTGTTAGTTGAATGCAAGAACAGAAAGAAGTTTCACAGAATGCTTCTGTGTAGTTTGTATTTGAAGGTATTCTTTTTCCGCTATAGGCCTCTTAGCGCTCCGAAGTCCACTTGCATTTTCTACAGAAAGAGTGTTTCAGAACTTCTCAATCAAAAGTAAGGTTCAACTCCGTTAGTTGAATGCACAGAACAGAAGAAGTTTCACAGATAGCTTCTGTGTAGTTTTTATTTGAACTTTCCTTTTTCCACTATAGGCCTCTTAGCGCCCTGAATGTCCACTTGTTTTCTACAGAAAGAGTGTTTCAGAACTGCTCAATCAAAACTAAGGTTCAACTCTGTTAGTTGAATGCACAGAACAGTAAGAAGTTTCACAGATTTTCTGTGCAGTTTTTATTTGAAAATATTCCTTTTCCACTATAGGCCTCTTAGCGCCCTGAATGTCCAATTGCATTTTCTACAGAAAGAGTGTTTCAGAACTGCTCAATCAAAAGTAAGGTTAAACTCTGTTAGTTGAATGCACAGAACAGAAAGAAGTTTCACAGAATGCTTCTGTGTAGTTTTTATTTGAAGTATTCCTTTTTCCCTATAGGCCTCTTAGCGCTCCGAATGTCCACTTGCATTTTCTACAGAAAGAGTGTTTCAGAACTGCTCAATCAAAAGTAAGGTTCAACTCTGTTAGTTGAATGCACAGAACAGAAAGAAGTTTCACAGATTGCTTCTGTGTAGTTTTTTTGAAATATTCCTTTTTCCACTATGGCCTCTTAGCGCCCTGAATGTCCACTTGCATTTTCTACAGAAAGAGTGTTTCAGAACTGCTCAATCAAAAGTAAGGTTCAACTCTGTTAGTTGAATGCACAGAACAGAAGAAGTTTCACAGATTGCTTCTGTGTAGTTTTTATTTGAAAATTTTCTTTTTCCACTATAGGCCTCTTAGCGCCCTGAATGTCCACTTGCATTTTCTACAGAAAGAGTGTTTCAGAACTGCTCAATCAAAACTAAGGTTCAACTCTGTTAGTTGAATGCACAGAACAGAAGAAGTTTCACAGATTTCTTCTGTGTTTTTTTTGAAATATTCCTTTTTCCACTATAGGCCTCTTAGCGCCCTGAATGTCCACTTGCATTTTCTACAGAAAGAGTGTTTCAGAACTGCTCAATCAAAACTAAGGTTCAACTCTGTTAGTTGAATGCACAGAACAGAAGAAGTTTCACAGATTGCTTCTGTGTTTTTTTTGAATATTCCTTTTTCCACTATAGGCCTCTTAGCGCCCTGAATGTCCACTTGCATTTTCTACAGAAAGAGTGTTTCAGAACTGCTCAATCAAAACTAAGGTTCAACTCTGTTAGTTGAATGCACAGAACAGAAGAAGTTTCACAGATTGCTTCTGTGTAGTTTTTTTTGAAGATATTCCTTTTTCCACTATGGCCTCTTAGCGCCCTGAATGTCCACTTGCATTTTCTACAGAAAGAGTGTTTCAGAACTGCTCAATCAAAATAAGGTTCAACTCTGTTAGTTGAATGCACAGAACAGAAGAAGTTTCACAGATTCTTCTGTGTAGTTTTTATTTGAACTATTCCTTTTTCCACTATAGGCCTCTTAGCGCCCTGAATGTCCACTTGCATTTTCTACAGAAAGAGTGTTTCAGAACTGCTCAATCAAAATAAGGTTCAACTCTGTTAGTTGAATGCACAGAACAGAAAGAAGTTTCACAGATTGCTTCTGTGTAGTTTTTTTTGAAGATATTCCTTTTTCCACTATAGGCCTCTTAGCGCCCTGAATGTCCACTTGCATTTTCTACAGAAAGAGTGTTTCAGAACTGCTCAATCAAAATAAGGTTCAACTCTGTTAGTTGAATGCACAGAACAGAAGAAGTTTCACAGATTGCTTCTGTGTAGTTTTTATTTGAAATATTCCTTTTTCCACATAGGCCTCTTAGCGCCCGAATGTCCACTTGCATTTTCTACAGAAAGAGTGTTTCAGAACTGCTCAATCAAAATAAGGTTCAACTCTGTTAGTTGAATGCACAGAACAGTAAGAAGTTTCACAGATTGCTTCTGTGTAGTTTTTATTTGAAATATTCCTTTTTCCACTATAGGCCTCTTAGCGCCCTGAATGTCCACTTGCATTTTCTACAGAAAGAGTGTTTCAGAACTGCTCAATCAAAACTAAGGTTCAACTCTGTTAGTTGAATGCACAGAACAGTAAGAAGTTTCACAGATTGCTTCTGTGTAGTTTTTATTTGAACATATTCCTTTTTCCTATAGGCCTCTTAGCGCCCTGAATGTCCACTTGCATTTTCTACAGAAAGAGTGTTTCAGAACTGCTCAATCAAAACTAAGGTTCAACTCTGTTAGTTGAATGCACAGAACAGTAAGAAGTTTCACAGATTGCTTCTGTGTGTTTTTATTTGAATATTCCTTTTTCCACTATAGGCCTCTTACGCCCTGAATGTCCACTTGCATTTTCTACAGAAAGAGTGTTTCAGAACTGCTCAATCAAAATAAGGTTCAACTCTGTTAGTTGAATGCACAGAACAGTAAGAAGTTTCACAGATTGCTTCTGTGCAGTTTTTATTTGAAATATTCCTTTTTCCACTATAGGCCTCTTAGCGCCCTGAATGTCCAATTGCATTTTCTACAGAAAGGTGTTTCAGAACTGCTCAATCAAAAGTAAGGTTCAACTCTGTTAGTTGAATGCAAGAACAGAAAAGTTTCACAGAGCTTCTGTGTAGTTTTTATTTGAAGTATTCTTTTTCCGCTATAGGCCTCTTAGCGCCCTGAATGTCCACTTGCATTTTCTACAGAAAGAGTGTTTCAGAACTCAATCAAAAGTAAGGTTCAACTCTGTTAGTTGAATGCACAGAACAGAGAAAGTTTCACAGATAGCTTCTGTGTAGTTTTTAGTGAACTTTCCTTTTTCCACTATAGGCCTCTTAGCGCCCGAATGTCCACTTGCATTTTCTACAGAAAGAGTGTTTCAGAACTGCTCAATCAAAACTAAGGTTCAACTCTGTTAGTTGAATGCACAGAACAGTAAGAAGTTTCACAGATTTCTTCTGTGAGTTTTTATTTGAAATATTCCTTTTTCCACTATAGGCCTCTTAGCGCCCTGAATGTCCACTTGCATTTTCTACAGAAAGAGTGTTTCAGAACTGCTCAATCAAAAGTAAGGTTAACTCTGTTAGTTGAATGCACAGAACAGAAAGAAGTTTCACAGATTGCTTCTGTGTAGTTTTTTATTTGAAGATTACTTTTTCGCTATAGGCCTCTTAGCGCTCCGAATGTCCACTTGCATTTTCTACAGAAAGAGTGTTTCAGAACTGCTCAATCAAAAGTAAGGTTCAACTCTGTTAGTTGAATGCACAGAACAGAAAGAAGTTTCACAGATTGCTTCTGTGTAGTTTTTATTTGAAGATATTCCTTTTTCCACTAGGCCTCTTAGCGCCCTGAATGTCCACTTGCATTTTCTACAGAAAGAGTGTTTCAGAACTGCTCAATCAAATAAGGTTCAACTCTGTTAGTTGAATGCACAGAACAGAAGAAGTTTCACAGATACTTCTGTGTAGTTTTTATTTGAACTTATTCCTTTTTCCACTATAGGCCTCTTAGCGCCTGAATGTCCACTTGCATTTTCTACAGAAAGAGTGTTTCAGAACCTCAATCAAAATAAGGTTCAACTCTGTTAGTTGAATGCACAGAACAGAAGAAGTTTCACAGATTTCTTCTGTGTAGTTTTTTTTGAAGATATTCCTTTTTCCACTAGGCCTCTTAGCGCCCTGAATGTCCACTTGCATTTTCTACAGAAAGAGTGTTTCAGAACTGCTCAATCAAAATAAGGTTCAACTCTGTTAGTTGAAAGACAGAGTAAGAAGTTTCACAGATTGCTTCTGTGTAGTTTTTATTTGAAGATATTCCTTTTTCCACTATAGGCCTCTTAGCGCCCTGAATGTCCACTTGCATTTTCTACAGAAAGAGTGTTTCAGAACTGCTCAATCAAAAAAGGTTCAACTCTGTTAGTTGAATGCACAGAACAGAAGAAGTTTCACAGATTGCTTCTGTGTAGTTTTTATTTGAAATATTCCTTTTTCACATAGGCCTCTTAGCGCCCTGAATGTCCACTTGCATTTTCTACAGAAAGAGTGTTTCAGAACTGCTCAATCAAACTAAGGTTCAACTCTGTTAGTTGAATGCACAGAACAGAAGAAGTTTCACAGATTGCTTCTGTGTAGTTTTTTTGAATATTCCTTTTTCCATAGGCCTCTTAGCGCCCTGAATGTCCACTTGCATTTTCTACAGAAAGAGTGTTTCAGAACTGCTCAATCAAAACTAAGGTTCAACTCTGTTAGTTGAATGCACAGAACAGAAGAAGTTTCACAGATTCTTCTGTGTAGTTTTTATTTGAATATTCCTTTTCCACTATAGGCCTCTTAGCGCCCTGAATGTCCACTTGCATTTTCTACAGAAAGAGTGTTTCAGAACTGCTCAATCAAAAGTAAGGTTCAACTCTGTTAGTTGAATGCACAGAACAGTAAAAGTTTCACAGATGCTTCTTGTAGTTTTTATTTGAACATATTCCTTTTTCCACTATAGGCCTCTTAGCGCCCTGAATGTCCACTTGCATTTTCTACAGAAAGGTGTTTCAGAACTGCTCAATCAAAAGTAAGGTTCAACTCTGTTAGTTGAATGCACAGAACAGTAAGAAGTTTCACAGATTGCTTCTGTGTAGTTTTATTTGAACATATTCCTTTTCCGCTATAGGCCTCTTAGCGCCCTGAATGTCCACTTGCATTTTCTACAGAAAGAGTGTTTCATAACTGCTCAATAAAACTAAGGTTCAACTCTGTTAGTTGAATGCACAGAACAGTAAGAAGTTTCACAGATTGCTTCTGTGTAGTTTTTATTTGAAATATTCCTTTTTCCATAGGCCTCTTAGCGCCCTGAATGTCCACTTGCATTTTCTACAGAAAGAGTGTTTCAGAACTGCTCAATAATAACTAAGGTTCAACTCTGTTAGTTGAATGCACAGAACAGTAAGAAGTTTCACAGATTTCTTCTGTGCAGTTTTTATTTGAAAATATTCCTTTTCCACTATAGGCCTCTTAGCGCCCTGAATGTCTTGCATTTTCTACAGAAAGAGTGTTTCAGAACTGCTCAATCAAAAGTAAGGTTCAACTCTGTTAGTTGAATGCACAGAACAGAAGAAGTTTCACAGATGCTTCTGTGTAGTTTTTATTTGATATTCCTTTTTCCTATAGGCCTCTTAGCGCCCTGAATGTCCACTTGCATTTTCTACAGAAAGAGTGTTTCAGAACTGCTCAATCAAAATAAGGTTCAACTCTGTTAGTTGAATGCACAGAACAGTAAGAAGTTTCACAGATTGCTTCTGTGTAGTTTTTATTTGAAATATTCCTTTTTCCACTATAGGCCTCTTAGCGCCCTGAATGTCCACTTGCATTTTCTACAGAAAGAGTGTTTCAGAACTGCTCAATCAAAAGTAAGGTTCAACTCTGTTAGTTGAATGCACAGAACAGAAGAAGTTTCACAGATGCTTCTGTGTGTTTTATTTGAATATTCCTTTTTCCTATAGGCCTCTTAGCGCCCTGAATGTCCAATTTGCATTTTCTACAGAAAGAGTGTCTTTCAGAACTGCTCAATCAAAAGTAAGGTTAAACTCTGTTAGTTGAATGCACAGAACAGAAAGTTTCACAGAATGCTTCTGTGTAGGTTTATTTGAAGATATTCTTTTTCCCTATAGGCCTCTTAGCGCCCGAATGTCCACTTGCATTTTCTACAGAAAGAGTGTTTCAGACTGCTCAATCAAAAGTAAGTTCAACTCTGTTAGTTGAATGCACAGAACAGAAAAAGTTTCACAGATTGCTTCTGTAGTTTTTGTTTTAAGATATTCCTTTTTCTACTATGGTCTTAGCGCCATGAATGTCCACTTGCATTTTCTACAGAAAGAGTGTTTCAGAACTGCTCAATCAAAATAAGGTTCAAATCTGTTAGTTGAATGCACAGAACAGAAGAAGTTTCACAGATTGCTTCTGTGTAGTTTTTTTTGAAGATACTCCTTTTTCCACAATGGCCTCTTAGCGCCTGAATGTCCACTTGCATTTTCCACAGAAAGAGTGTTTCAGAACTGCTCAATCAAAACTAAGGTTCAAATCTGTTAGTTGAATGCACAGAACAGAGAGAAGTTTCACAGATTGCTTCTGTGTAGTTTTTATTTGAACTTATATCCTTTTTCCACTATAGGCCTCTTAGTGCGCCTGAATGTCCACTTGTATTTTCTACAGAAAGAGTGTTTCAGAACTGCTCAATCAAAACTAAGGTTCAACTCTGTTAGTTGAATGCACAGAACAGAAAGAAGTTTCACAGATTGCTTCTTTGTAGTTTTTTTTTGAAGATATTCCTTTTCCACTATAGGCCTCTTAGCGCCATGAATGTCCACTTGCATTTTTCAGAAAGATGTTTCAGAACTGTTCATCAAAATTAAGGTTTCAACTGTGTTAGTTGAAAGAAGAGAAGTAAGAAGTTTCACAGATTGCTTCTGTGTAGTTTTTATTTGAAGGTATTCCTTTTTCCACCATAGGCCTCTTAGCGCCCTGAATGTCCACTTGCATTTTCTACAGAAAGGGTGTTTCAGAACTGCTCAATCAAAAGTAAGGTTCAACTCTGTTAGTTGAATGCACAGAACAGTAAGAAGTTTCACAGATAGCTTCTTTGTAGTTTTTATTTGAACATATTCCTTTTTCCACTATAGGCCTCTTAGCGCCCTGAATGTACACTTGCATTTTCTACAGAAAGAGTGTTTCAGAACTGCTCAATATAAACTAAGGTTCAACTCTGTTAGTTGAATGCACAGAACAGAAAGAAGTTTCACAGAATGCTTCTGTGTAGTTTTTTTTGAAGATATTACTTTTTCCGCTATAGGCCTCTTAGCGCTCCGAAGGTCCACTTGCATTTTCTACAGAAAGAGTGTTTCAGAACTGCTCAATCAAAAGTAAGGTTCAACTCTGTTAGTTGAATGCACAGAACAGTAAGAAGTTTCACAGATTGCTTCTGTGTAGTTTTTATTTGAACATATTCCTTTTTCCGCTATAGGCCTCTTAGCGCCCTGAATTTCCACTTGCATTTTCTACAGAAAGAGTGTTTCAGAACTGCTCAATAAAACTAAGGTTCAACTCTGTTAGTTGAATGCACAGAACAGTAAGAAGTTTCACAGATTGCTTCTGTGTAGTTTTTATTTGAAGATATTCCTTTTTCCACTATAGGCCTCTTAGCGCCCTGAATGTCCACTTGCATTTTCTACAGAAAGAGTGTTTCAGAACTGCTCAATAAAACTAAGGTTCAACTCTGTTAGTTGAATGCACAGAACAGTAAGAAGTTTCTCAGATTGCTTCTGTGCAGTTTTTATTTGAAAATATTCCTTTTTCCACTAGAGGCCTCTTAGCTCCCTGAATGTCCAATTGCATTTTCTACAGAAAGAGGGTTTCAGAACTGCTCAATCAAAAGTAAGGTTAAACTCTGTTAGTTGAATGCAAGAACAGAAGAGAAGTTTCACAGAATGCTTCTGTGTAGTTTTATTTGAAGGTATTCTTTTTCCGCTATAGGCCTCTTAGCGCTCCGAAGTCCACTTGCATTTTCTACAAGAAAGGTGTTTCAGAACTGCTCAATCAAAAGTAAGGTTCAACTCGTTAGTTGAATGCACAGAACAGAAGAAGTTTCACAGATAGCTTCTGTGTAGTTTTTATTGAATTTCCTTTTCCACTATAGGCCTCTTGCGCCCTGAATGTCCACTTGCATTTTCTACAGAAAGAGTGTTTCAGAACTGCTCAATCAAAACTAAGGTTCAACTCTTTTAGTTGAATGCACAGAACAGTAAGAAGTTTCACAGAATTCTTCTGTGTTTTTATTTGAAAATATTCCTTTTTCCACTATAGGCCTCTTAGCGCCCTGAATGTCCAATTGCATTTTCTACAGAAAGAGTGTTTCAGAACTGCTCAATCAAAAGTAAGGTTCAACTCTGTTAGTTGAAGAACAGAAGTAAGAAGTTTCACAGATTGCTTCTGTGTAGTTTTTATTTGAAGTATTCCTTTTTCCACTATAGGCCTCTTAGCGCCCTGAATGTCCACTTGCATTTTCTACAGAAAGAGTGTTTCAGAACTGCTCAATCAAAAGTAAGGTTCAACTCTGTTAGTTGAATGCACAGAACAGTAAGAAGTTTCACAGATAGCTTCTGTTGTAGTTTTATTTGAAATATTCTTTTTCCACTATAGGCCTCTTAGCGCCCTGAATGTCCACTTGCATTTTCTACAGAAAGAGTGTTTCAGAACTGCTCAATCAAAACTAAGGTTCAACTCTGTTAGTTGAATGCACAGAACAGTAAGAAGTTTCACAGATTTCTGTGTAGTTTTTATTTGAACATATTCTTTTTCCCTATAGGCCTCTTAGCGCCCTGAATGTCCACTTGCATTTTCTACAGAAAGAGTGTTTCAGAACTGCTCAATAAAACTAAGGTTCAACTCTGTTAGTTGAATGCACAGAACAGTAAGAAGTTTCACAGATTGCTTCTGTAGTTTTTATTTGAAAGATATTCCTTTTTCCACTATAGGCCTCTTAGCGCCCTGAATGTCCACTTGCATTTTCTACAGAAAGAGTGTTTCAGAACTGCTCAATCAAAACTAAGGTTCAACTCTGTTAGTTGAATGCACAGAACAGTAAGAAGTTTCACAGATTGCTTCTGTGAGTTTTTATTTGAAATATTCCTTTTTCCCTATAGGCCTCTTAGCGCCCTGAATGTCCAATTGCATTTTCTACAGAAAGAGTGTTTCAGAACTGCTCAATCAAAAGTAAGGTTCAACTCTGTTAGTTGAATGCACAGAACAGAAGAAGTTTCACAGATTCTTCTGTGTAGTTTTTTTGAAGTATTACTTTTTCCGCTATAGGCCTCTTAGCGCCCGAATGTCCACTTGCATTTTCTACAGAAAGAGTGTTTCAGAACTGCTCAATCAAAAGTAAGGTTCAACTCGTTAGTTGAATGCACAGAACAGTAAGAAGTTTCACAGATTCTTCTGTGTAGTTTTTATTTGAAGATATTCCTTTTTCCACTATAGGCCTCTTAGCGCCCTGAATGTCCACTTGCATTTTCTACAGAAAGAGTGTTTCAGAACTGCTCAATCAAAAGTAAGGTTCAACTCTGTTAGTTGAATGCACAGAACAGAAAGAAGTTTCACAGAATGCTTCTCTGTAGTTTTTTTTGAAATATTTTTTTCCACTATAGGCCTCTTAGCGCTCCGAATGTCCACTTGCATTTTCTACAGAAAGGTGTTTCAGAACTGCTCAATCAAAAGTAAGGTTCAACTCTGTTAGTTGAATGCACAGAACAGAAAGAAGTTTCACAGATTGCTTCTGTAGTTTTTATTTGAAGATATTCCTTTTTCCACTATAGGCCTCTTAGCGCCCTGAATGTCCACTTGCATTTTCTACAGAAAGAGTGTTTCAGAACTGCTCAATCAAAAGTAAGGTTCAACTCTTAGTTGAATGCACAGAACAGAAGAAGTTTCACAGATTGCTTCTGTGTAGTTTTTATTTGAAGATATTCCTTTTTCCACTAGGCCTCTTAGCGCCCTGAATGTCCACTTGCATTTTCTACAGAAAGAGTGTTTCAGAACTGCTCAATCAAAAGTAAGGTTCAACTCCGTTAGTTGAATGCACAGAACAGAAGAAGTTTCACAGATTTTCTGTGTAGTTTTTATTTGAAATATTCCTTTTCCACTATAGGCCTCTTAGCGCCCTGAATGTCCACTTGCATTTTCTACAGAAAGAGTGTTTCAGAACTGCTCAATCAAAATAAGGTTCAAACTGTTAGTTGAATGCACAGAACAGTAAGAAGTTTCACAGATGCTTCTGTGGTTTTTATTTGAAGATATTCCTTTTCCACTATAGGCCTCTTAGCGCCCTGAATGTCCACTTGCATTTTCTACAGAAAGAGTGTTTCAGAACTGCTCAATCAAAAGTAAGGTTCAACTCTGTTAGTTGAATGCAAGAACAGAAAGAAGTTTCACAGATGCTTCTGTGTAGTTTTTATTTGAAGATATTCCTTTTTCCGCTATAGGCCTCTTAGCGCTCCGAATGTCCACTTGCATTTTCTACAGAAAGAGTGTTTCAGAACTGCTCAATCAAAAGTAAGGTTCAACTCTGTTAGTTGAATGCACAGAACAGAAGAAGTTTCACAGATGCTTCTGTGTAGTTTTTATTTGAACTTTACCTTTTTCCACTATAGGCCTCTTAGCGCCCTGAATGTCCACTTGCATTTTCTACAGAAAGAGTGTTTCAGAACTGCTCAATCAAAATAAGGTTCAACTCTGTTAGTTGAATGCACAGAACAGTAAGAAGTTTCACATTGCTTCTGTGCAGTTTTATTGAAATATTCCTTTTTCCACTATAGGCCTCTTAGCTCCCTGAATGTCCAATTGCATTTTCTAGAAAGGTGTTTCAGAACTCAATCAAAAGTAAGGTTCAACTCTGTTAGATGAATGCACAGAACATAAGAAGTTTCACAGATGCTTCGTGTAGTTTTATTTGAAGGTATTTCCTTTTTCCACTATAGGCCTCTTAGCGCCCTGAATGTCCACTTGCATTTTCTACAGAAAGAGTGTTTCAGAACTGCTCAATCAAAGTAAGGTTCAACTCTGTTAGTTGAATGCACAGAACAGAGAAGTTTCACAGATGCTTCTGTGTAGTTTTATTTGAACATATTCCTTTTTCCACTATAGGCCTCTTAGCGCCCTGAATGTCCACTTGCATTTTCTAGAGAAAGAGTGTTTCAGAACTGCTCAATCAAAACTAAGGTTCAACTCTGTTAGTTGAATGCACAGAACAGTAAGAAGTTTCACAGATTGCTTCTGTGAGTTTTTATTTGAAATATTCCTTTTCCACTATAGGCCTCTTAGCCCTGAATGTCCACTTGCATTTTCTACAGAAAGAGTGTTTCAAACTGCTCAATCAAAAGTAAGGTTCAACTCTGTTAGTTGAATGCACAGAACAGAAAGAAGTTTCACAGATGCTTCTGTGTAGTTTTTATTTGAAATATTACTTTTTCCGCTATAGGCCTCTTAGCGCCCTGAATGTCCACTTGCATTTTCTACAGAAAGAGTGTTTCAGAACTGCTCAATCAAAAGTAAGGTTCAACTCTGTTAGTTGAATGCACAGAACAAGAAGTTTCACAGATGCTTCTGTAGTTTTTGTTTGAAGATATTCCTTTTCTACTATAGGCCTCTTAGCGCCTGAATGTCCACTTGCATTTTCTACAGAAAGAGTGTTTCAGAACTGCTCAATCAAAACTAAGTTCAACTCGTTAGTTGAATGCACAGAAAGAAGAGAAGTTTCACAGATATCTTCTGTGTAGTTTTTATTTGAACTTATTCCTTTTTCCACTATAGGCTCTTAGCGCCCTGAATGTCCACTTGTATTTTCTACAGAAAGAGTGTTTCAGAACTGCTCAATCAAAACTAGGTTCAACTCTGTTAGTTGAATGCACAGAACAGTAAGAAGTTTCACAGATTGCTTTCTGTAGTTTTTATTTGAAAATATTCCTTTTCCACTATAGGCCTCTTAGCGCCCTGAATGTCCACTTGCATTTTCTACAGAAAGAGTGTTTCAGAACTGCTCAATCAAAAGTAAGGTTCAACTGTGTTGATGAACAGAACAAGAAGTTTCACAGATGCTTCTGTGTAGTTTTTATTTGAAGGTATTCCTTTTTCCCATAGGCCTCTTAGCGCCTGAATGTCCACTTGCATTTTCTACAGAAAGAGTGTTTCAGAACTGCTCAATCAAAAGTAAGGTTAACTCTGTTAGTTGAATGCACAGAACAGTAAGAGTTTCACAGATGCTTCTGTGTAGTTTTTATTTGAACATATTCCTTTTTCCACTATAGGCCTCTAGCGCCCTGAATTCCACTTGCATTTTCTACAGAAAGAGTGTTTCAGAACTGCTCAATCAAAACTAAGGTTCAACTCTGTTAGTTGAATGCACAGAACAGTAAGAAGTTTCACAGATTGCTTCTGTGTAGTTTTTATTTGAACATATTCTTTTTCCACTATAGGCCTCTTAGCGCCCTGAATGTCCCTTGCATTTTCTACAGAAAGAGTGTTTCAGAACTGCTCAATAAAAACTAAGGTTCAACTCGGTTAGTTGAATGCACAGAACAGAAAGAAGTTTCACAGATTGCTTCTGTGTAGTTTTTATTTGAAGTATTCTTTTTCCCTATAGGCCTCTTAGCGCCCTGAATGTCCACTTGCATTTTCTACAGAAAGAGTGTTTCAGAACTGCTCAATCAAAAGTAAGGTTCAACTCTGTTAGTTGAATGCACAGAACAGTAAGAAGTTTCACAGATTGCTTCTGTGTAGTTTTTATTTGAAGATATTCCTTTTTCCACTATAGGCCTCTCAGCGCCCTGAATGTCCACTTGCATTTTCTACAGAAAGAGTGTTTCAGAACTGCTCAATCAAAACTAAGGTTCAACTCTGTTAGTTGAATGACAGAACAGTAAGAATTTTCGCAGATTGCTTCTGTGAGTTTTTATTTGAAAATATTCCTTTTTCCACTATAGGCCTCTTAGCTCCCTGAATGTCCAATTGCATTTTCTATAGAAAGGGTGTTTCAGAAGTGCTCAATCAAAAGTAAGGTTCAACTCTGTTAGATGAATGCAAGGTACTGAAAGAAGTTTCACAGAATGCTTCCTTGTAGTTTGTATTTGAAGGTATTACTTTTTCCGCTATAGGCCTCTTAGCGCTCCGAAGGTCCACTTGCATTTTCTACAGAAAGAGTGTTTCAGAACTTCTCAATCAAAAGTAAGGTTCAACTCTGTTAGTTGAATGCACAGAACAGAGAGAAGTTTCACAGATAACATCTGTGTCGTTTTTATGTGAACTTTTTCCTTTTTCCACTATAGTCCTCTTTGCGCCCTGAATGTCCACTTTTATTTTCTACAGAAAGAGTGTTTCAGAACTGCTCTATCAAAACTGAGGTTCAACTCTTTTAGTTGAATGCACAGAACAGTAAGAAGTTTCACAGATTTCTTCTGTGCAGTTTTTATTTGAAAATATTCCTTTTCCACTATAGGCCTCTTAGCGCCCTGAATGTCAAATTGCATTTTCTACAGAAAGAGTGTTTCAGAACTGCTCAATCAAAAGTAAGGTTAAACTCTGTTAGTTGAATGCACAGAAGAGAAAGAAGTTTTACAGAATGCTTCTGTGTAGTTTGTATTTGAAGGTATTCCTTTTTCCGCTATAGGCCTCTTAGCGCTCCGAAGGTCCACTTGCATTTTCTACAGAAAGAGTGTTTCAGAACTTCTCAATCAAAAGTAAGGTTCAACTCCGTTAGTTGAATGCACAGAACAGAGAGAAGTTTCACAGATAGCTTCTCTGTAGTTTTTATGTGAACTTTTTCCTTTTTCCACTATAGTCCTCTTAGCGCCCTGAATGTCCACTAGTATTTTCTACAGAAAGAGTGTTTCAGAACTGCTCAATCAAAACTGAGGTTCAACTCTTTTAATTGAATGCACAGAACAGTAAGAAGTTTCACAGATTTCTTCTGTGCAGTTTTTATTTGAAAATATTCCTTTTCCACTATAGGCCTCTTAGCGCCCTGAATGTCCAATTGCATTTTCTACAGAAAGAGTGTTTCAGAACTGCTCAATCAAAAGTAAGGTTAAACTCTGTTAGTTGAATGCACAGAACAGAAAGAAGTTTCGCAGAATGCTTCTGTGTAGTTTTTATTTGAAGAGATTACTTTTTCCGCTATAGGCCTCTTAGCGCTCCGAAGGTCCACTTGCATTTTCTACATAAAGAGTGTTTCAGAACTGCTCAATCAAAAGTAAGGTTCAACTCTGTTAGTTGAATGCACAGAACAGAAAGAAGTTTCACAGATTGCTTCTGTGTAGTTTTTGTTTGAAGATAGTCCTTTTTCTACTATGGGCCTCTTAGCGCCATGAATGTCCACTTCCCTTTTATACAGAAAGAGTGTTTCAGAACTGCTCAATCAAAACTAAGGTTCAACTCTGTTAGTTGAATGCACAGAACAGAGAGAAGTTTCACAGATATCTTCTGTGTAGTTTTTATTTGAACTTATTCCTTTTTCCACTATAGGCCTCTTAGCGCCCTGAATGTCCACTTGTATTTTCTTTTTTTTTTTTCCTTTTTTTTTTTTTTATTATACTTTAGGGTTTTAGGGTACATGTGCACAATGTGCAGGTTTGTTACATATGTATCCATGTGCCATGTTGATTTCCTGCACCCATTAACTCGTCATTTAGCATTAGGTGTATCTCCTAATGCTGTCCCTCTCCCCTCCCCCCACCCCACAACAGTCCCCGGAGTGTGATGTTCCCCTTCCTGTGTCCATGAGTTCTCATTGTTCAATTCCCACCTATGAGTGAGAACATGCGGTGTTTGGTTTTTTGTCCTTGCGATAGTTTACTGAGAATGATGTTTTCCAGTTTCATCCATGTCACTACAAAGGACATGAACTCATCATTTTTTATGGCTGCATAGTATTCCATGGTGTATATGTGCCACATTTTCTTAATCCAGTCTATCTTTGTTGGACATTTGGGTTGGTTCCAACTCTTTGCTATTGTGAATAGTGCCGCAATAATCATACGTGTGCATGTGTCTTTATAGCAGCATGATTTATAGTCCTTTGGGTATATACCCAGTAATGGGATGGCTGGGTCAAATGGTATTTCTAGTTCGAGATCCCTGAGGAATCGCCACACTGACTTCCACAATGGTTGAACTAGTTTACAGTCCCACCAACAGTGTAAAAGTGTTCCTCTTTCTCCACATCCTCTCCAGCACCTGTTGTTTCCTGATTTTTTAATGATGGCCATTCTAACTGGTGTGAGATGGTATCTCACTGTGGTTTTGATTTGCATTTCTCTGATGGCCAGTGATGATGAGCATTTCTTCATGTGTTTTCTGGCTGCATAAATGTCTTCTTTTGAGAAGTGTCTGTTCATGTCCTCTGCCCACTTTTTGATGGGGTTGTTTGTTTTTTTCTTGTAAATTTGTTTGTGTTCATTATAGATTCTGGATATTAGCCCTTTGTCAGATGAGTAGGTTTCAAAAATTTTCTCCCATTCTGTACGTTGCCTGTTCATTCTGATGATAGTTTCTTTTGCTGTGCAGAAGCTCTTTAGTTTAATGAGATCCCATTTGTCGATTTTGGCTTTTGTTGCCATTGCTTTTGGTGTTTTAGACATGAAGTCCTTGCCCACGCCTATGTCCTGAATGGTATTGCCTAGGTTTTCTTGTAGGATTTTAATGGTTTTAGGTCTAACATATAAGTCTTTAATCCATCTTGAATTAATTTTTGTATAAGGTGTAAGGAAGGGATCCAGTTGCAGCTTTCTACATATGGCTAGCCAGTTTTCCCAGCACCATTTATTAAATAGGGAATCCTTTCCCCATTTCTTGTTTTTGTCAGGTTTGTCAATGATCAGATAGTTGTAGCTATGCGGTATCATTTCTGAGGGCTCTGTTCTGTTCCATTGATCTATGTCTCTGTTGTGGTACCAATACCATGCTGTTTTGGTTACTGTAGCCTTGTAGTATAGTTTAAAGTCAGGTAGCGTGATGCCTCCAGCTTTGTTCTTTTGGCTTAGGATTGACTTGGCGATGTGGGCTCTTTTTTGGTTCCATATGAACTTTAAAGTAGTTTTTTCCAATTCTGTGAAGAAAGTCATTGGTAGCTTGATGGGGATGGCATTGAATCTATAAATTACCTTGGGCAGTATGGCCATTTTCACGATATTGATTCTTCCAACCCATGAGCATGGAATGTTCTTCCATTTGTTTGTATCCTCTTTTATTTCATTGAGCAGTGGTTTGTAGTTCTCCTTGAAGAGGTCCTTCACATCCCTTGTAAGTTGGATTCCTAGGTATTTTATTCTCTTTGAAGCAATTGTGAATGGGAGTTCACTCATGATTTGGCTCTCTGTTTGTCTGTTATTGGTGTACAAGAATGCTTGTGATTTTTGTACATTAATTTTGTATCCTGAGACTTCGCTGAAGTTGCTAATCAGCTTAAGGAGATTTTGGGCTGAGACAATGGGGTTTTCTAGATATACAATCATGTCATCTGCAAACAGGGACAATTTGACTTCCTCTTTTCCTAATTGAATACCTTTTATTTCCTTCTCCTGCCTGATTGCTCTGGCCAGAACTTCCAGCACTATGTTGAACAGGAGCGGTGAGAGAGGGCATCCCTGTCTTGTGCCAGATTTCAGAGGGAATGCTTCCAGTTTTTGCCCATTCAGTATGATATTGGCTGTGGGTTTGTTGTAGATAGCTCTTATTATTTTGAGATACGTCCCATCAATACCTAATTTATTGAGAGTTTTTAGCATGAAGGGTTGTTGAATTTTGTCAAAGGCCTTTTCTGCATCTATTGAGATAATCATGTGGTTTTTGTCTTTGGTTCTGTTTATATGCTGGATTACATTTATTGATTTGCGTATGTTGAACCAGCCTTCCATCCCAGGGTTGAAGCCCACTTGATCATGGTGGATAAGCTTTTTGATGTGCTGCTGGATTCGGTTTGCCAGTATTTTATTGAGGATTTTTGCATCAATGTTCATCAAGGATATTGGTCTGAAATTCTCTTTTTTGGTTATGTCTCTGCCAGGTTTTGGTATCAGGACGATGCTGGCTTCCTAAAATGTGTTAGGGAGGATTCCCTCTTTTTCTATCGATTGGAATAGTTTCAGAAGGAATGGTACCAGTTCCTCCTTGTACCTCTGGTAGAATTCGGCTGTGAATCCATCAGGTCCTGGACTCTTTTTGTTGGTAAGCTATTGATTATTGCCACAATTTCAGAACCTGTTATTGGTCTATTCAGAGATTCAACTTCTTCCTGGTTTAGTCTTGGGAGGGTGTATTTGTCGAGGAATTTATCCATTTCTTCTAGATTTTCCAGTTTATTTGCATAGAGGTGTTTGTAGTATTCTCTGATGGTAGATTGTATTTCTGTGGGATCGGTGGTGATATCCCCTTTTTCGTTTTTTATTGCATCTATTTGATTCTTCTCTCTTTTCTTCTTTATTTGTCTTGCTAGCGGTCCATCAATTTTGTTGATCTTTTCAAAAAACCAGCTCCTGGATTCATTAATTTTTTGAAGGGTTTTTTGTGTCTCTATTTCCTTCAGTTCTGCTCTGATTTTAGTTATTTCTAGCCTTCTGCTAGCTTTTGAATGTGTTTGCTCTTGCTTTTCTAGTTCTTTTTATTGTGATGTTAGGGAGTCAATTTTGGATCTTTCCTGCTTTCTCTTGTGGGCATTTAGTGCTATAAATTTCCCTCTACACACTGCTTTGAATGTGTCCCAGAGATTCTGGTATGTTGTGTCTTTGTTCTTGTTGGTTTCAAAGAACATCTTTATTTCTGCCTTCATTTCATTATGTACCCAATAGTCATTCAGGAGCAGGTTGTTCAGTTTCCATGTAGTAGAGCGGTTTTGAGTGAGTTTCTTAATCCTGAGTTCTAGTTTGATTGCACTGTGTTCTGAGAGACAGTTTGTTATAATTTCTGTTCTTTTACATTTGCTGAGGAGAGCTTTACTTCCAACTATGTGGTCAATTTTGGAATAGGTGTGGTGTGGTGCTGAAAAAAAATGTATATTCTGTTGACTTGGGGTGGAGAGTTCTGTAGATGTCTATTAGGTCCACTTTATGTAGAGCTGAGTTCAATTCCTGGATATCCTTGTTAACTTTCTGTCTCGTTGATCTGTCTAATGCTGACAGTGGGGTGTTAAAATCTCCCATTATTATTGTGTGGGAGTTTAAGTCCCTTAGTAGGTCACTCAGGACTTGCTTTATGAATCTGGGTGCTCCTGTGTTGGGTGCATATATATTTAGGATAGTTAGCTCTTCTTGATGAATTGATCCCTTTACCATTATGTAATGGCCTTCTTTGTCTCTTTTGATCTTTGTTGGTTTAAAGTCTATTTTATCAGAGACTAGGATTGCAACCCCTGCCATTTTTTGTTTTCCAGTTGCTTGATAGATCTTCCTCCATCCCTTTATTTTGAGTCTATGTGTGTCTCTGCACGTGAGATGGGTTTCCTGAATAAAGCACACTGATGGGTCCTGACTCCTTATCCAGTTTTCCAGTCTGTGTCTTTTGATTGGAGCATTTAGCCCATTTACATTTAACATTAATATTGTTATGTGTGAATCTGATCCTGTCATTATGATGTTAGTTGGTTATTTTGCTCGTTAGTTGCTATGGTTTCTTCCTAGCCTCGATGGTCTTTACAATTTGGCATGTTTTTGCAGTGGCTGGTACCGGTTGTTCCTTTCCATGTTTAGTGCTTCCTTCAGGAGCTCTTTTAGGGCAGGCCTGGTGGTGACAAAATCACTCAGCGTTTGCTTGTCTGTAAAGTGTTTTATTTCTCCTTCACTTATGAAGCTTAGTTTGGCGGGATAGGAGATTCTGGGTTGAAAATTCTTTTCTTTAAGAATGTTGAATATCGGCCCCCACTCTCTTCTGGCTTGTAGAGTTTCTGCTGAGAGATCAGCTGTTAGTCTGATGGGCTTCCCTTTGTGGGTAACCCGACCTTTCTCTCTGGCTGCCCTTAACATTTTTTCTTTCATTTCAACTTTGGTGAATCTGACAATAATGTGTCTTGGAGTTGCCCTTCTCGAGGAGTATCTTTGTGGCGTTCTCTGTATTTCCTGAATCTGAATGCTGGCCTGCCTTGTTAGATTGGGGAAGTTCTCCTGGATAATATCTTGCAGAGTGTTTTCCAACTTGGTTCCATTCTCCCCATCATTTTCAGGTACACCAATCAGACGTAGGTTTGGTCTTTTCACATACTCCCAAATTTCTTTGAGGCTTTGTTCATTTCTTTTTATCCTTTTTTCTCTAAACTTCCCTTCTCTCTTCATTTCATTCATTTCATCTTCCATCAGCGATACCCTTTCTTCCAGTTGATCGCATCTCTTACTGAGGCTTCTGCAATCTTCGCGTAGTTCTCGAAACTTGGCTTTCAGCTCCATCGGCTCCTTGAAGCCCTTCTCTCCATTGGTTATTCTAGTTATCTATTCTTCTAATTTTTTTTCAAAGTTTTTAACTTCTTTGCTGTTGTTTTGAATTTCCTCTCGTAGCTCAGAGTAGTTTGATCGTCTGAAGCCTTCTTCTCTCAACGCATCAAAGTCATCCTCCAACCAGCTTTGTTTCGTTGCTGGTGAGGAACTGCGTTCCTTTGGAGGAGGAGAGGTGCTCTGTTTTTTAGAGTTTCCATTTTTTTTGGTCTGTTTTTTCCCCATCTTTGTGGTTTTATCTACTTTTTGTCTTTGATGATGGTGATGTACAGATGGGTTTTTGGTGTGGATGCCCTTTCTGTTTGTTAGTTTTCCTTCTACCAGACAGGACCCTCAGCTGCAGGTCTGTTGGAGTTTACTAGAGGTGCACTCCAGACCCTGTTTGTCTGGGTGACAGCAGCGGTGGCTGCAGAACAGCGGATTTTCGTGAGACCACAAATTCAGCTGTCTGATAGTTCCTCTGAAAGTTTTGTCTCAGAGAAGTACCGGGTTGAATGAGGTGTCAGTCTGTCCCTACTGGGGGGGTGCCTCCCAGTTAGGCTGCTCAGGGGTGAGGGACCCACTTTAGGAGGCAGTCTGACCGTTCTCAGATCTCCAGCTGCGTGCTGGGAGAACCACTACACTCTTCAAAGCTGTCAGTCAGACAGGGACATTTAAGACTGTGGAAGTTCTTGCAGAGTTTTTGTTTGTCTGTGCACTGCCCCCAGAGGTGGAGCCTACAGAGGCAGGCAGGCCTCCTTGAGCTGTGGTGGGCTCCACCCAGTTCGAGCTTCCTGGCTGCTTTGTTTACCTAAGCAAGCCTAGGCAATGGTGGGCACCCCTCCCCCAGCCTCGCTGCCGCCTCGCAGCTTGATCTCAGACTGCTGTGCTAGCAATTAGCGAGACTCCGTGGGCATAGGACCCTCTGAGCCAGGTGCGGGACACAATCTCCTAGTGTGCCGTTTTCCAGGCCGGTGGGAAAACCACAGTTAGGGTGGGACTGACCCGATATTCCAGGTGCCGTCTGCTTCCCCTTTCTTTGACTAGGAAAGGGAAGTCCCTGACCCCTTGCGCTTCCCGAGTGAGTCAGTGCCTCGCCCTGCTTCGGCTCGCACACAGTGCGCTTCACCGACTGTCCTGCACCCACTGTTAGGCACTCCCTAGTGAGAGGAAACCAGTACCTCAAGCAGAAATGCAGAAATCAACCGTCTTCTGTGTCACTGGGGCTGGGAGCTGGAAACCGGAGCTGTTCGTATTCGGCCATCTTGGCTCCACCCCTCCACTTGTATTTTCTACAGAAAGAGTGTTTCAGAACTGCTCAATCAAAACTAAGGTTCAACCCTGTTATTTGAATGCACAGAACAGAAAGAAGTTTCACAGATTTCTTCTTTGTAGTTTTTGTTTGAAGATATTCCATTTTCCACTATAGGACTCTTAGCGCCATGAATGTCCACTTGCATTTTCTACAGAAAGAGTGTTTCAGAACTGTTCAATCAAAATTAAGGTTCAACTGTGTTAGTTTAAAGAACAGAACCGTAAGAAGTTTCACAGATTGCTTCTGTGTAGTTTTTATTTGAAGGTATTCCTTTTTCCCCCATAGGCCTCTTAGCGCCCTGAATGTCCACTTGCATTTTCTGCAGAAAGAGTGTTTCATAACTGCTCAATATAAACTAAGGTTCAACTCTGTTAGTTGAATGCACAGAACAGTAAGAAGTTTCGCAGATTGCTTCAGGGTAGTTTTTATTTGAACATATTCATTTTTCCGCTATAGGCCTCTTAGCGCCCTGAATGTTCACTTGCATTTTCTACAGAAAGAGTGTTTCAGAACTGCTCAATAATAACTAAGGTTCAAATCTGTTAGTTGAATGCACAGAACAGTAAGAAGTTTCACAGATTGCTTCTGTGTGGTTTTTATTTGAAGATATTCCTTTTCCCACAATAGGCCTCTCAGCGCCCTGAATGTCCACTTGCATTTCCTACAGAAAGAGTGTTTCAGAACTGCTCAATAAAAACTACCGTTCAACTATGTTAGTTGAATGCACAGAATAGAGAGTAGTTTCGCAGATTGCTTCTGTGCAGTTTTTATTTGAAAATATTCCTTTTTCCAGTTTAGGCCTCTTAGCTCCCTGAATGTCCAATTGCATTTTCTATAGAAAGGGTGTTTCAGGAGTGCTCAATCAAAAGCAAGGTTCAACTCTGTTAGATGAATGCAAAGAACAGAAAGAAGTTTCACAGATTTCTTCTGCGCAGTTTTTATTTGAAAATATTCCTTTTCCACTATAGGCCTCTTAGCGCCCTGAATGTCCAATTGCATTTTCTACAGAAAGAGTGTTTCAGAACTGCTCAATCAAAAGTAAGGTTAAACTCTGTTAGTTGAATGCACAGAACAGAAAGAAGTTTCACAGAATGCTTCTGTGTAGTTTTTATTTGAAGATATTACTTTTTCCGCTATACGCCTCTTAGCGCTCCGAATGTCCACTTGCATTTTCTACAGAAAGAGTGTTTCAGAACTGCTCAATCAAAAGTAAGGTTCAACTCTGTTAGTTGAATGCACAGAACAGAAAGAAGTTTCACAGAATGCTTCTTTGTAGTTTTTGTTTGAAGATATTCCCTTTTACACTATAGGCCTCTTAGCGCCATTTATGTCCACTTGCATTTTCTACAGAAAGAGTGTTTCAGAACTGTTCAATCAAAATTAAGGTTCAACTGTGTTAGTTTAAAGAACAGAACCGTAAGAAGTTTCACAGATTGCTTCTGTGTAGTTTTTATTTGAAGGTGTTCCTTTTTCCACCATAGGCCTCTTAGCGCCCTGACTGTCCACTTGCATTTTCTACAGAAAGGGTTTTTCAGAACTGCTCAATCAAATGTAAGGTTGAACTCTGTCTGTTGAATGCACAGAACTGTAAGAAGTTTCACAGATAGCTTCTTTGTAGTTTTTATTTAAACATATAACTTTTTCAACTATAGGCCTCTAAGCGCCCTGAATGTTCACTTGCATTTTCTACAGAAAGAGTGTTTCAGAACTGCTCAATAATAACTAAGGTTCAACTCTGTTAGTTGAATGCACAGAACAGTAAGAAGTTTCACAGATTGCTTCTGTGGGGTTTTTATTTGAAGATATTCCTTTTCCCACTATAGGCCTCTCAGCACCCTGAATGTCCACTTGCATTTTCTACTGACAGAGGGTTTCAGAACTGCTCAATAAAAACTACCGTTCAACTCTGTTAGTTGAATGCACAGAACAGTAAGAAGTTTCAGAGATTTCTTCTGTGCCGTTTTTATTTGAAAATATTAATTTTCCACTATAGGCCTCTAAGCGCCCTGAATGTCCAATTGCATTTTCTACAGAAAGAGTGTTTCAGAACTGCTCAATCAAAAGTAAGGTTAAACTCTGTTAGTTGAATGCACAGAACAGAAAGAAGTTTCACAGATAGATTATGTGTAGTTTTTATGTGAACTTTTTCCTTTTTCCACTATAGTCCTCTTAGCGCTCTGAAAGTCCACTTGTATTTTCTACAGAAAGACTGTTTCAGAACTGCTGAATCAAAACTTAGGTTCAACTCTGTTAGTTGTATGCACAGAACAGTAAAAAGTTTCACAGATTTCTTCTGTGCAGTTTTTATTTGAAAATATTCCTTTTCCACTATAGGCCTCTTAGCGCCCTGAAAGTCCAATTGCATTTTCTACAGAAAGAGTGTTTCAGAACTGCTCAATCAAAAGTAAAGTTAAACTCTGTTAGTTGAATGCAATGAACAGAAAGAAGTTTCACAGAATGCTTCTGTGTAGTTTTTATTTGAAGATATTACTTTTTCCGCTGTAGGCCTCTTAGCGCTCCGAAGGTCCACGTCCATTTTCTACGGAAAGAGTGTTTCAGAACTGCTCAATCAAAAGTAAGGTTCAACTCTGTTAGTTGAATGCACAGAACAGAGAGAAGTTTCTCAGATATCTTCTGTGTAGTTTTTATTTGAACCTATTCCTTTTTCCACTATAGGCCTCTTAGCGCCCTGAATGTCCACTTGTATTTTCTACAGAAAGAGTGATTCAGAACTGCTCAATCAAAAGTAAGGTTCAACCCTGTTAGTTGAATGCACAGAACAGAAAGAAGTTTCACAGATTGCTTCTGTGGAGTTTTTATTTGAAAATATTCCTTTTCCACAATAGGCCTCTTAGCGCCCTGAATGTCCTATTGCATTTTCTACAGAAAGAGTGTTTCAGAACTGCTCAATCAAAACTAAGTTTCAACTCTGTTAGTTGAATGCACAGAACAGAGAGAAGTTTCACAGATATCTTCTGTGAAGTTTTTATATGAACTTATTCGTTTTTCCACTATAGGTCTCTTAGCGCCCTGAATGTCCACATGTATTTTCTACAGAAAGATTGTTTCAGAACTCCTCAATCAAAACTAAGGTTCAACTCTGTTTGTTGAATGCACAGAACAGAAAGAAGTTTCACAGATTGCTTCTTTGTAGTTTTTGTTTGTAGGTATTCCCTTTTCCACTATAGGCCTCTTAGCGCCATGAATGTCCACTTGCATTTTCTACAGAAGGATTGTTCCAGAACTGTTCAATCAAAATTAAGGTTCAACTGTGTTAGTTTAAAGAACAGAACCGTAAGCAGTTTCACAGATTGCTTCTGTGTAGTTTTTATTTGTAGGTATTCCTTTTTCCACCATAGGCCTCTTAGCGCCCTGAATGTCCACTTGCATTTTCTACAGAAAGGGTATTTCAGAACTGCTGAATCAAAAGTAAGGTTGAACTATGTTAGTTGAATGCACAGAACTGTAAGAAGTTTCACAGATAGCTTCTTTGTAGTTTTTATTTGAACATATACCTTTTTCAACTATAGGCCTCTTAGCGCCCTGAATTTTCACTTGCATTTTCTGCAGAAAGAGTGTTTCATAACTGCTCAATATAAACTAAGGTTCAACTCTGTTAGTTGAATGCACAGAACAGTAAGAAGTTTCACATATTGCTTCTGTGTGGTTTTTATTTGAAGATATTCCTTTTCCCACTATAGGCCTCTCAGCGCCCTGAATGTCCACTTGCATTTTCTACAGAAAGAGTGTTTCAGAACTGCTCAATAAAAACTACCTTTCAACTATCTTAGTTGAATGCACCGAACTGTAAGAAGTTTCGCAGATTTCTTCTGTGCAGTTTTACTTTGAAAATATTCCTTTTTCCACTATAGGCCTCTTAGCTCCCTGAATGTCCAATAACATTTTCTATAGAAAGGGTGTTTCAGAAGTGCTCAATCAAAAGTAAGGTTCAACTCTGTTAGATGAATGCAAAGAACAGAAAGAAGTTTCACAGAATGCTTCTGTGTAGTTTTTATTTTAAGATATTACTTTTTCCGATGTAGGCCTCTTAGTTCTCCGAAGGTCCACTAGCATTTTCTACAGAAAGAGTGTTTCAGAACTGCTCAATCAAAAGTAAGGTTCAACTCCGTTAGTTGAATGCACAGAACAGAAAGAAGTTTCACAGATTGCTTCTGTGTAGTTTTTGTGTGCAGATATTCTTTTTTCTACTATGGGCCTCTTAGCGCCATGAATGTCCACTTGCATTTTCTTCAGAAAGAGTGTTTCAGAACTGTTCAATCGAAACTAAGTTTCAACTCTGTTAGTTGAATGCACAGAACAGAGAGAATTTTCACAGATATCTTCTGTGTAGTTTTTATTTGAACTTAATCCTTTTTCCACTATAGGCCTCTTAGCGCCCTGAATGTCCACTTGTATTTTCTACAGAAAGAGTGTTTCAGAACTGCTCAATCAAAAGTAAGTTTCAACTCTGTTAGATGAATGCACAGAAAAGAAAGAAGTTTCACAGGTTGCTTCTGTGTAGTTTTTGTTTGAAGATATTCCTTTTTCTACTATGGGCCTCTTAGCGCCATGAATGTCCACTTGCATTTCTACAGAAAGAGTGTTTCAGAACTGCTCAATCAAAACTAAGGTTCAACTCTGTTAGTTGAATGCACAGAACAGAGAGAAGTTTCACAGATATCTTCTGTGTAGTTTTTATTTGAACTTATTCCTTTTTCCACTATAGGCCTCTTAGCGCCCTGAATGTCCACTTGTATTTTCTACAGAAAGAGTGTTTCAGAACTGCTCAATCAAAACTAAGGTTCAACTCTGTTAGTTGAATGCACAGAAGAGAAAGAAGTTTCACAGATTTCTTCTTTGTAGTTTTTGTTTGAAGATATTCTCTTTTCCACTATAGGCCTCTTAGCGCCGTGAATGTCCACTTGCATTTTCTACAGAAAGGGTGTTTCAGAACTGCTAAATCAAAAGTAAGGTTGAACCCTGTTAGTTGAATGCACAGAAGTGTAAGAAGTTTCACAGATAGCTTCTTTGTAGTTTTCATTTGAACATATACCTTTTTCAACTGTAGGCGTCTTAGCGCCCTGAATGTTCACATGCATTTTCTGCAGAAAGAGTGTTTCATAACTGCTCAATATAAACTAAGGTTCAACTCTGTTAGTTGAATGTACAGAACAGTAAGAAGTTTCACAGATTGCTTCTGTGTAGTTTTTATTTGAACATATTCATTTTTCCGCTATAGGCCTCTTAGCGCCCTGAATGTTCACTTGCATTTTCTACAGAAAGATTGTTTCAGAACTGCTCAATAATAACTAAGGTTCAACTCTGTTAGTTGAATGCACAGAACAGTAAGAAGTTTCACAGATTGCTTCTGTGTGGTTTTTATTTGAAGATATTCCATTTCCCACTATAGGCCTCTCAGCACCCTGAATGTCCACTTGCATTTTCTACAGAAATAGTGTTTCAGAACTGCTCAAAATAAACTGCCGTTCAGTTATGTTAGTTGAATGCAGAGAACAGTAAGAAGTTTCACAGATTGCTTCTGTGCAGTTTTTATTGAAAATATTCCTTTTTCCACTCTAGGCATCTTAGCACCCTGAATGTCCAATTGCATTTTCTATAGAAAGGGTGTTTCAGAATTGCTCAATCAAAAGTAAGGTTCAACTCTGTTAGATGAATGCAAAGAACAGAAAAAAGTTTCACAGAATGCTTCTGTGTAGTTTGTATTTGAAGGTATTATTTTTCTGCTAAAGGCCTCGTAGCGCTCCGAAGGTCCACTTGCATTTTCTACAGAAAGAGTGTTTCAGAACTTCTCAATCAAATTAAGTTTCAACTCCGTTTGTTGAATGCACAGAACAGAGAGAAGTTTCACAGATAGATTCTGTGTAGTATTTATGTGAAAATTTTCCTTTTTCCCCTGTAGTCGTCTTAGCGCCCTGAATGTCCACATGTATTTTCTACAGAAAGAGTGTTTCAGAACTGCTCAATCAAAACTGAGGTTCAACTCTGTTAGTTGAAGGCACAGAACACTAAGAAGTTTCACAGATTTCTTCTGTGCAGTTTTTATTTGAAAATATTTCTTTTCCACTATAGGCTTCTTAGCGCCCAGAATGTCCAATTGCATTTTCTACAGAAAGAGTGTTTCAGAACTGCTCAATCGAAAGTAAGGTTAAACTCTGTTAGTTGAATGCACAGAACAGAAAGAAGTTTCACAGAATGCTTCTGTGTAGTTTTTATTTGAAGATATTACTTTTTCCGCTGTAGGCCCCATAGCGCTCCGATGGTCCACTTGCATTTTCTACAGAAAGAGTGATTCAGAACTGCTCAATCAAAAGTAAGGTTCAATTCTGTTAGTTGAATGCACTGAACAGAAGGAAGTTTCACAGATTGCTTCTGTGTTGTTTTTGTTTGAAGATATTCCTTTTTCTACTATGGGCCTCTTAGCGCCATGAATGTCCACTTGCATTTTCTACAGAAAGAGTGTTTCAGAACTGCGCAATCAAAACTAAGGTTCAACTCTGTTAGCTGAATGCACAGAACAGAGAGAAGTTTCACAGATATCTTCTGTGTAGTTTTTATTTGAAGATATTACTTTTTCTGCTGTAGGCCTCTTGGCGCTCCGAATTTCCACTTGCATTTTCTACAGAAAGAGTGTTTCAGAACTGCTCAATCAAAAGTAATTTTCAAATCTGTTAGTTCAATGCACAGAACAGAAAGAAGTTTCACAGATTGCTTCTGTGTAGTTCTTGTTTGAAGATATTCCTTTTTCTACTATGGACCTCTTAGCGCCATGAATGTCCACTTGCATTTTCTACAGAAAGAGTGTTTCAGAACTGCTCAACCAAAACTAATGTTCAACTCTGTTAGTTGAATGCACAGAACAGCGGGAAGTTTCACAGATATCATCTGTGTAGTTTTTATTTGAACTTATTCCTTTTTCCACTACAGGCCTCTTAGCGCCCTGAATGTCCACTTGTATTTTCTACAGAAAGAGTGTTTCAGAACTGCTCAATCAAAACTAAGGTTCAACTCTGTTAGTTGAATGCACAGAACAGTAAGAAGTTTCACAGATTGCTTCTGTGTAGTTTTTATTTGAACATATTTATTTTTCCGCTATAGGCCTCTTAGCGCCCTGAATGTTCACTTGCATTTTCTGCATAAAGAGTGTTTCATAACTGCTCAATAATAACTAAGGTTCATCTCAGTTAGTTGAATGCACAGAATAGTAAGAAGTTTCACAGATTGCTTCTGTGTAGTTTTTATTTGAACGTATACATTTATCCGCTATACGCCTCTTAGCGCCCTGAATGTCCAATTGCATTTTCTACAGAAATAGTGTTTCAGAACTGCCAAATAAAAACTACCGTTCAACTATGTTAGTTGAATTCTCAGAACAGTAAGAAGTTTCGCAGACTGCTTCTGTACAGTTTTAATTTGAAAATATTCCTTTTTCCACTATAGGCCTCTTAGCTCCGTGAATGTCCAATTGCATTTTCTATAGAAAGGGTGTTTCAGAAGTGCTCAATCAATGGTAAGGTTCAACTCTGTTAGGTGAATGCAAAGAACAGAAAGAAGTTTCACAGTATGCTTCTGTGTAGTTTTTATTTGAAGATATTACTTTTTCCGCTATAGGCCCCTTAGCGCTCCGAAGGTCCACTTGCATTTTCTACAGAAAGAGTGTTTCAGAGCTGCTCAATCAAAAGTAAGGTTCAACACTGTTAGTTGAATGCACAGAACAGAAAGAAGTTTCACAGATTGCTTCTGTGTAGTTTTTGTTTGAAGATATTCCTTTTTCTACTATGGGCCTCTTAGCGCCATTAATGTCCACTTGCATTTTCTACAGAAAGAGTGTTTCAGAACTGCTCAATCAAAACTAAGGTTCAACTCTGTTAGTTGAATGCACAGAACAGAGAGAAGTTTCACAGATAACTTCTGTTTAGTTTTTATTTTAACTTATTCCTTTTTCAACTATAGGCCTCTTAGCGCCTGAATGTCCATTGCATTTTCTACAGAAAGAGGTTTCAGAACTGCTCAATCAAACTAAGGTTCAACTCTGTTAGTTGAATGCACAGAACAGAAAGAAGTTTCACAGATTGCTTCTTTGTAGTTTTTGTTTGAAGATATTCCATTTTCCACTGTACGCCTCTTAGCGCCATGAATGTCCACTTGCATTTTCTACAGAAAGATTGTTTCAGAACTGTTCAATCAAAATTAAGGTTCAACTGTGTTATTTTAAAGAAGAGAACCGTAAGAAGTTTCACAGATTGCTTCTGTGTAGTTTTTATTTCAACATATTCATTTTTCTGCTGTAGGCCTCTTAGCGCCCTGAATGTCCACTTGTATTTTCTACCGAAAGAGTGTTTCAGAACTGCTCAATCAAAACTGAGGTTCAACTCTGTTAATTGAATGCACAGAACAGAAAGAAGTTTCGCAGATTGTTTCTGTGCAGTTTTTATTTGAAAATATTCCTTTATCCACTATAGGCCTCTTAGCTCCCTCAATGTCCAATTGCATTTTCTATAGAAAGGGTTTTTCAGAAGTGCTCAATCAAAAGTAAGGTTCAACTCTGTTAGATGAATGCAAAGAACAGAAAGAAGTTTCACAGAATGCTTCTGTGTAGTTTGTATTTGAAGGTATTACTTTTTCCGCTATACGCCTCTTAGCGCTCCGAAGGTCCAATTGCATTTTCTACAGAAAGAGTGTTTCACAACTTCTCAATAAAAAGTAAGGTTCAAATCCGTTAGTTGAATGCAGAGAACAGAAAGAAGTTTCACAGATAGCTTCTGTGTAGTTTTTAAGTGAACTTTTTCCTTTTTCCACTATAGTCCTCTTAGCGCCCTGAATGTCCACTTGTATTTTCTACAGAAAGAGTGTTTCAGAAATGCTCAATCAAAACTGAGGTTCAACTCTGTTAGTTGAATGCACAGAACAGTAAGAAGTTTCACAGATTTCTTCCGTGAAGTTTTTATTTGAAAATATTACTTTTCCAATATAGGCCGCATAGCGCCCTGAATGTCCAATTGCATTTTCTACAGAAAGAGTGTTTCCGAACTGCTCAACCAAAAGTAAGGTTACACTCTGTTAGTTGAATGCACAGAACAGAAAGAATTTTCAAAGAATGCTTCTGTGTAGTTTTTATTGGAAGATATTACGTTTTCCGCTACAGGCCTCTTAGAGCTCCGAAGGTCCACTTGCATTTTCTACAGAAAGAGTGTTTCAGAGCTTCTCAATCGAAAGTAAGGTTCAACTCCGTTAGTTGAATGCACAGAACAGAGATAAGTTTCACAGATAGCTTCTGTGTAGTTTTTATGTGAACTTTTTCCTTTTTCCACTATGGTCCTCTTAGCGCCCTGAATGTCCATTTGTATTTTCTACAGAAAGAGTGTTTCAGAACTGCTCAATGAAAACTGAGGTTCAACTCTGTTAGTTGAATGCACAGAACAGTAAGATGTTTCACAGATTTCTTCTGTGCAGTTTTTATTTGAAAATAATCCTTTTCCACTGTAGGCCTCTTAGCGCCCTGAAAGTCCAATTGCATTTTCTACAGAAAGAGTGTTTCAGAACTGCTCAATCAAAAGTAAGGTTAAACTCTGTTAGTTGAATGCACAGAACAGAAAGAAGTTTCACAGAATGCTTCTTTGTAGTTTTTAGTTGAAGATATTACTTTTTCCGCAATAGGCCACTTAGCGCTCCGATGGTCCACTTGCATTTTCTACAGAAAGAGTGTTTCAGAACTGCTCCATCAAAACTAAGTTTCAACTCTGTTAGTTGAATGCACAGAACAGAGAGAACTTTCACAGATATCTTATGTGTAGTTTTTATATGAACTTATTACTTTTTCCACTATAGGCCTCTTAGCACCCTGATTGTCCACTTGTATTTTCTACAGAAAGAGTGTTTCAGAACTGCTCAATCAAATCTAAGGTTCAACTCTGTTAGTTGAATGCACAGAAAAGAAAGAAGTTTCACAGATTGCTTCTGTGTAGTTTTTGTTTGAAGATATTCCCTTTTCCACTATAGGCCTCTTAGCGCCATGAATGTCCACTTGCATTTTCTACAGAAAGAGTGTTTCAGAACTGCTCAATCAAAACTAAGGTTCAACTCTGTTAGTTGAATGCACAGAACAGAGAGAAGTTTCACAGATAACTTCTGTTTAGTTTTTATTTTAACTTATTCCTTTTTCAACTATAGGCCTCTTAGCGCCCTGAGTGTCCACTTGTATTTTCTACAGAAAGAGTGTTTCAGAACTGCTCAATCAAATCTAAGGTTCAACTCTGTTAGTTGAATGCACAGAACAGAAAGTAGTATCACAAATTGCTTCTTTGTAGTTTTTGTTTGAAGATACCCCTTTTCCACTATAGGCCTCTTGACGCCATGAATGTCCACTTGCATTTTCTACAGAAAGAGTGTTTCAGAACTGTTCAATCAAAATTAAAGTTCAACTGTGTTAGTTTAAAGAACAGAACCATAAGAAGTTTCACAGATTGCTTCTGTGTAGTTTTTATTTGAAGGTAATCCTTTTTCCACCATAGGCCTCTTAGCGCCCTGAATGTCCACTTGCGTTTTGTACAGAAAGGGTGTTTCCGAACTGCTCAATCAAAAGTAAGTTTGAACTCTGTTAGTCAAATGCACAGAACTGTAAGAAGTTTCACAGATAGCTTCTTTGTAGTTTTTATTTGAACATATACCTTTTTCATCTATAGGCCTCTTAGCGCCCTGAATGTTCACTTGCATTTTCTGCAGAAAGAGTGTTTCATAACTGCTCAATATAAACTAAGGTTCAACTCTGTTAGTTGAATGCACTGAACAGTAAGAAGTTTCACAGATTGCTTCTGTGTAGTTTTTATTTGAACATATTCATTTTTCCGCTGTAGGCCTCTAAGTGCCCTGAATGTTAACTTGCATTTTCTACAGAAAGAGTGTTTCAAAACTGCTCAATAATAACGAAGGTTCAAATCTGTTAGTTGAATGCACAGAACAGTAAGAAGTTTCACCTATTGCTTCTGTGTGGTTACTATTTGAAGATATTCCTTTTTCCACTATAGGCCTCTCAGCGCCGTGAATGTCCACTTGCATTTTATACAGAAAGAGTGTTTCAGAACTGCTCAATAAAAACTACCGTTGAACTCTGTTAGTTGAATGCACAGAACAGAAAGAAGTTTCACAGAATGCTTCTGTGTTGTTTTTATTTGAAGATATTACTTTTTCCGCTATAGGCCTCTTAGTGCTTCGAAGGTCCACTTGCATTTTTACAGAAAGAGTGTTTCAGAACAGCTCAATCAAAAGTAAGGTTCAAATCTCTTAGTTGAATGCCCAGAACAGAAAGAAGTTTCACAGATTGCTTCTGTGTAGTTTTTGTTTGAAGATATTCCTTTTTCTACTATTGGCCTCTTAGCGCCATGAATGTCCACTTGCATTTTCTACAGAAAGAGTGTTTCAGAACTGCTCCATCAAAACTAATTTTCAACTCTGTTAGTTGAATGCACAGAACAGAGAAAACTTTCACAGATATCTTCTGCGTAGTTTTTATTTGAACTTATTACTTCTTCCACTATAGGCCTCTTAGCGCCCTGAGTGTCCACTTGTATTTTCTACAGAAAGAGTGTTTCAGAACTGCTCAATCAAATCTGAGGTTCAACTCTGTTAGTTGAATGCACAGAACAGAAAGAAGTTTCACAGATTGCTTCTGTGTAGTTTTTGTTTGAAGATATTCCTTTTTCTACTATGGGCCTCTTAGCGCCATGAATGTCCACTTGCATTTTCTACGTAAAGAGTGTTTCAGAACTGCTCAATCAAAACTAAGGTTCAACTCTGTTAGTTGAATGCACAGAACAGAAAGAAGTTTCACAGATTGCTTCTTTGTAGTTATTGTTTGAAGATATTGCCTTTTCCACTATAGGTCTCTGAGCGCCATGAATGTCCACTTGCATTTTCTACAGAAAGAGTGTTTCAGAACTGTTCAATCAAAATTAAAGTTCAAGTGTGTTAGTTTAAAGAACAGAACCGTAAGAAGTTTCACAGATTGCTTCTGTGTAGTTTTTATTTGAAGGTATTCCTTTTTCCACTATAGGCCTCTTAGCGCCCTGAATGTCCACTTGCATTTTCTACAGAAAGGGTGTTTCCGAACTGCTCAATCAAAAGTAAGGTTGAACTCTGTTAGCCGAATGCACAGAACTGTAAGAAGTTTCACAGATAGCTTCTTTGTAAATTTTATTTGAACTTAAACCTTTTTCAACTACAGGCCTCTTAGCGCCCTGAATGTTCACTTGCATTTTCTGCAGAAACAGTGTTTCATAACTGCTCAATATAAACTAAGGTTCAACACTGTTAGTTGAATGCACTGAACAGTAAGAAGTTTCACAGATTGCTTCTGTGTAGTTTTTATTTGAACATATTCATTTTTCCGCTATAGGCCTCTTAGTGCCCTGAATGTTCACTTGCATTTTCTACAGAAAGAGTGTTTCAGAACTGCTCAATAATAACGAAGGTTCAAATCTGTTAGTTGAATGCACAGAACAGTAAGAAGTTTCACCTATTGCTTCTGTGTGGTTTTTATTTGAAGATATTCCTTTTTCCACTATAGGCCTCTCAGCGCCGTGAATGTCCACTTGCATTTTATACAGAGAGAGTTTTTCAGAACTGCTCAATAAAAACTACCGTTCAACTATGTTAGTTGAATGCACAGAACTGTAAGAAGTTTCACAGATTTCTTCTTTGCAGTTTTTATATGAAAATATTCCTTTTTCCACTATAGGCCTCTTATCTCCCTGAATGTCCAATTGCATTTTCTATAGAAAGGGAGTTTCAGAAGTGCTCAATCAAAAGTAAGGTTCAACTCTGTTAGATGAATGCAAAGAACAGAAAGAAGTTTCACAAAATCTTCTGTGTAGTTTGTATTTGAAGGTATTACTTTTTCCGCTATAGGCCTCTTAGCGCACTGAATGTCCACTTGCATTTTCTACAGAAAGAGTGTTTCAGAACTTCTCAATCAAAAGTTAGGTTCAAACGCGTTAGTTGAATGCACAGAACAGAGAGAAGTTTCACAGATAGCTTCTGTGTAGTTTTTATGTGAACATTTTCCTTTTTCCACTATAGTCCTCTTAGCGCCCTGAATGTCCACTAGTATTTTCTACAGAAAGAGTGTTTCAGAACTGCTCAATGAAAACTGAGGTTCAACTATGTTAGATGAATGCACAGAACAGTAAGAATTTTCACAGATTTCTTCTGTGCAGTTTTTATTTGAAAATATTCCTTTTCCACTATAGGCCTCTTAGCGCCCTGAATGTCCAATTCCATTTTCTGCAGAAAGAGTGTTTCAGAACTGCTCAATCAAAAGTAAGGTTAAACTCTGTTAGTTGAATGCACAGAACAGAAAGAAGTTTCACAGAATGCTTCTGTGTAGTTTTTATTTGAAGCTATTTCTTTTTCCGCTATAGGCCTCTTAGCGCTCCGAATGTCCACTTGCATTTTCTACAGAAAGAGTGTTTCAGAACTTCTCAATCAAAAGTAAGGTTCAACTCTGTTAGTTGAATGCACAGATCAGAAAGAAGTTTCACAGATTGCTTCTGTGTAGTTTTTGTTTGAAGATATTCCCTTTTCCACTATAGGCCTCTTAGCGCCATGAATGTCCACTTGCATTTACTACAGAAAGAGTGTTTCAGAACTGTTCAATCAAAATTAAAATTCAACTGTGTTAGTTTAAAGAACAGAACCGTAAGAAGTTTCACAGATTGCTTCTGTGTAGTTTTTATTTGAAGGTAATCCTTTTTCCACCATAGGCCTCTTAGCGCCCTGAATGTCCACTTGCGTTTTGTACAGAAAGGGTGTTTCCGAACTGCTCAATCAAAAGTAAGGTTGAACTCTGTTAGTCAAATGCACAGAACTGTAAGAAGTTTCACAGATAGCTTCTTTGTAGTTTTTATTTGAACATATACCTTTTTCATCTATAGGCCTCTTAGCGCCCTGAATGTTCAATTGCATTTTCTGCAGAAAGAGTGTTTCATAACTGCTCAATATAAACTAAGGTTCAACTCTGTTAGTTGAATGCACTGAACAGTAAGAAGTTTCACAGTTTGCTTCTGTGTAGTTTTTATTTGAACATATTCATTTTTCCGCTATAGGCCTCTAAGTGCCCTGAATGTTAACTTGCATTTTCTACAGAAAGAGTGTTTCAAAACTGCTCAATAATAACGAAGGTTCAAATCTGTTAGTTGAATGCACAGAACAGTAAGAAGTTTCACCTATTGCTTCTGTGTGGTTTTTATATGAAGATATTCCTTTTTCCACTATAGGCCTCTCAGCGCCGTGAATGTCCACTTGCATTTTATACAGAAAGAGTGTTTCAGAACTGCTCAATAAAACCTACCGTTGAACTCTGTTAGTTGAATGCACAGAACAGAAAGAAGTTTCACAGAATGCTTCTGTGTTGTTTTTATTTGAAGAGATTACTTTTTCCGCTATAGGCCTCTTAGCGCTTCGAAGGTCCACTTGCATTTTCTACAGAAAGAGTGTTTCAGAACAGCTCAATCAAAAGTAAGGTTCAAATCTCTTAGTTGAATGCACAGAACAGAAAGAAGTTTCACTGATTGCTTCTGTGTAGTTTTTGTTTGAAGATATTCCTTTTTCTACTATGGGCCTCTTAGCGCCATGATTGTCCACTTGCATTTTCTTCAGAAAGAGTGTTTCAGAACTGCTCCATCAAAACTAAGTTTCAACTCTCTTAGTTGAATGCACAGAACAGAAAGAAGTTTCACAGATTGCTTCTTTGTAGTTTTTGTTTGAAGATATTCCATTTTCCACTATAGGCCTCTTAGCGCCCTGAATGTCCACTTACATTTTCTACAGAAAGGGTGTTTCAGAACTGCTCAATCAAAAGTAAGCTTGAACTCTGTTAGTCGAATGCACAGAACTGTAAGTAGTTTCACAGATAGCTTCTTTGTAGTTTTTATTTGAACATATAACTTTTTCAACTATAGGCCTCTTAGCACCCTGAAAGTTCACTTGCATTTTCTGCAGAAAGAGTGTTTCATAACTGCTCAATATAAACTAAAGTTCAACTCTGTTAGTTGAATGCACTGTACAGGAAGAAGTTTCACAGATTTCTTCTGTGCAGTTTTTATTTGAAAATATTCCTTTTTCCACTATAAGCCTCTTAGCTCCCTGAATGTCCAATTGCATTTTCTATAGAAAGGGTGTTTCAGAAGTGCTCAATCAAAAGTAAGGTTCAACTCTGTTAGATGAATGCAAAGAACAGAAAGAAGTTTCACAGAATGCTTCTGTGTAGTTTGTATTTGAAGGTATTACTTTTTCCGCTATAGGCCTCTTAGTGCACCGAATGTCCACTTGCATTTTCTACAGAAAGAGTGTTTCAGAACTTCTCAATCAAAAGTAAGGTTCAACTCCGTTAGTTGAATGCACAGAACAGAGAGAAGTTTCACAGATAGCTTCTGTGTAGTTTTTATGTGAACTTTTTCCTTTTTCCTCTATAGTCCTCTTAGCGCCCTGAATGTCCACTAGTATTTTCTACAGAAAGAGTGTTTCAGAACTGCTCAATGAAAACTGAGGTTCAACTCTGTTAGTTGAATGCACAGAACAGTAAGAAGTTTCACAGATTTCTTCTGTGCAGTTTTTATTTGAAAATATTCCTTTTCCACTAAAGGCCTCTTAGCGCCCAGAATGTCCAATTCCATTTTCTGCAGAAAGAGTGTTTCAGAACTGCTCAATCAAAAGTAAGGTTAAACTCTGTTAGTTGAATGCACAGAACAGAAATAAGTTTCACAGAATGCTTCTGTGTTGTTTTTATTTGAAGAGATTACTTTTTCCGCTATAGGCCTCTTAGCGCTTCGAATGTCCACTTGCATTTTCTACAGAAAGAGTGTTTCAGAACTGCTCAATCAAAAGTAAGGTTCAAATCTCTTAGTTGAATGCACAGAACAGAAAGAAGTTTCACTGATTGCTTCTGTGTAGTTTTTCTTTGAAGATATTCCTTTTTCTACTATGGGCCTCTTAGCGCCATGATTGTCCACTTGCATTTTCTTCAGAAAGAGTGTTTCAGAACTGCTCCATCAAAACTAAGTTTCAACTCTCTTAGTTGAATGCACAGAACAGAGAGAACTTTCACAGATATCTTCTGTGTAGTTTTTATTTGAACTTATTCCTTTTTCCACTATAGGCCTCTTAGCGCCCTGAGTGTCCAGTTGTATTTTCTACAGAAAGAGTGTTTCAGAACTGCTCAATCAAATCTAAGGTTCAACTCTGTTAGTTGAATGCACAGAACAGAAAGAAGTTTCACAGATTGCTTCTTTGTAGTTTTTGTTTGAAGATATTCCCTTTTCCACTATAGGCCTCTTAGCGACATGAATGTCCACTTGCATTTTCTACAGAAAGAGTGTTTCAGAACTGCTCAATCAAAACTAAGGTTCAACTCTGTTAGTTGAATGCACAGAACAGTAAGAAGTTTCACAGATTTCTTCTGTGCACTTTTTATTTGAAAATATTCCTTTTCCACTATAGGCCTCTTAGCGCCCTGAATGTCCAATTGCATTTTCTACAGAAAGAGTGTTTCAGAACTGCTCAATCAAAACTAAGGTTCAACTCTGTTAGTTGAATGCACAGAACAGAGAGAACTTTCACAGATATCTTCTGTGTAGTTTTTATTTGAACTTATTCCTTTTTCCACTATAGGCTTCTGAGCGGCCTGAATGTCCACTTGTATTTTCTACAGAAAGAGTGTTTCAGAACTGCTCAATCAAAACTAAGGTTCAACTCTGTTAGTTGAATGCACAGAACAGAAAGAAGTTTCACAGATTGCTTCTTTGTAGTTTTTGTTTGAAGATATTCCCTTTTCCACTATAGGCCTCTTAGCGCCCTGAATGTCCACTTGCATTTTCTACAGAAAGGGTGTTTCAGAACTGCTCAATCAAAAGTAAGCTTGAACTCTGTTAGTCGAATGCACAGAACTGTAAGAAGTTTCACAGATAGCTTCTTTGTAGTTTTTATTTGAACATATACCTTTTTCAACTATAGGCCTCTTAGCACCCTGAATGTTCACTTGCATTTTCTGCAGAAAGAGTGTTTCATAACTGCTCAATATAAACTAAAGTTCAACTCTCTTAGTTGAATGCACTGTACAGGAAGAAGCTTCACAGATTTCTTCTGTGCAGTTTTTATTTGAAAATATTCCTTTTTCCACAATAGGCCTCTTAGCTCCCTGAATGTCCAATTGCATTTTCTATAGAAAGGGTGTTTCCGAAGTGCTCAATCAAAAGTAAGGTTCAACTCTGTTAGATGAATGCAAAGAACAGAAAGAAGTTTCACAGAATGCTTCTGTGTAGTTTGTATTTGAAGGTATTACTTTTTCCGCTATAGGCCTCTTAGCGCACCGAATGACCACTTGCATTTCCTACAGAGTGTTTCAGAACTTCTCAATCAAAAGTAAAGTTCAACTCCGTTAGTTGAATGCACAGAACAGAGAGTGTTTCACAGATTGCTTCTATATAGTTTTTATGTGAACTTTTTCCTTTTTCCACTATAGTCCTCTTAGCGCCCTGAATGTCCACTTGTATTTTCTACAGAAAGAGTGTTTCAGAACTGCTCAATGAAAACTGAGGTTCAACTCTGTTAGTTGAATGCACAGAACAGTAAGAAGTTTCACAGATTTCTTCTGTGCACTTTTTATTTGAAAATCTTCCTTTTCCACTATAGGCCTCTTAGCGCCCTGAATGTCCAATTGCATTTTCTACAGTAAGAGTGTTTCAGAACTGCTCAATAAAAGTAAGGTTAAACTCTGTTAGTTGAATGCACAGAACAGAAAGAAGTTTTACAGAATGCTTCTGTGTAGTTTTTATTTGAAGCTATTACTTTTTCCGCTATTGGCCTCTTAGCGCTCCGAAGTCCACTTGCATTTTCTACAGTAAGAGTGTTTCAGAACTTCTCAATGAAAAGTAAGGTTCAACTCTCTTAGTTGAATGCACAGTACAGAAAGAAGTTTCACAGATTGCTTCTGTGTAGTTTTTGTTTGAAGATATTCCTTTTTCTACTATGGGCCTCTTAGCGCCATGAATGTCCACTTGCATTTTCTACAGAAAGAGTGTTTCAGAACTTCTCAATCAAAAGTAAAGTTCAACTCCGTTAGTTGAATGCACAGAACAGAGAGAAGTTTCACAGATAGCTTCTGTGTAGTTTTTATGTGAACTTTTTCCTTTTTCCACTATAGTCCTCTTAGCGCCCTGAAATGATCCAACATGTATATTTTTCTACCAGAAAGAAGGAGGGTTTTCCAAGAACCATTGCTTCGAATGTCACAAAAAGTAAGAGTTCACAATTTCTGTTAGTTGAATAGGCCACCAGAAACAGGATCAATGAAGTTTTCATTACCAGAAATGCTTCTGTGTTTTTTATTTGAAGAATTACTTTTCCCTATAGGCCTCTTAGCGCCGAAGTCCACTTGCATTTTCTACAGAAAGAGTGTTTCAGAACTGCTCAATCAAAATAAGGTTCAACTCTTAGTTGAATGCACAGAAAGAAAGAAGTTTCACAGATTGCTTCTGTGTAGTTTTTGTTTGAAGATATTCCTTTTTCACTATGGCCTCTTAGCGCCTGAATGTCCACTTGCATTTTCTACAGAAAGAGAGTTTCAGAACTGCTCATCAAAACTAAGTTCAACTCTGTTAGTTGAATGCACAGAACAGAAGAATTTCACAGATATCTTCTGTGTAGTTTTTATTTGAACTTATTCTTTTTCCACTATAGGCCTCTTAGCGCCCTGATGTCCAATTGTATTTTCTACAGAAAGAGTGTTTCAGAACTGCTCAATAAAACTAAGGTTCACTCTGTTAGTTGAATGCACAGAACAGAAGAAGTTTCACAGATTGCTTCTTGTAGTTTTTGTTTGAAGATATTCCTTTTCCACTATAGGCTCTTAGCGCCTGAATGTCCACTTGCATTTTCTACAGAAAGAGTGTTTCAGAACTGTCAATAAAATAAGGTTCAACTTGTTAGTTAATGACAGAAAGTAAGAAGTTTCACAATTGCTCTGTGTGTTTTTATTTGAGATATTCCTTTTCCCACTATAGGCCTCTTAGCGCCCTGAATGTCCACTTGCATTTTCTACAGAAAGAGTGTTTCAGAACTGCTCAATAAAAACTACCGTTCAACTATGTTAGTTGAATGCACAGAACAGTAAGAAGTTTCGCTGATTGCTTCTGTGCAGTTTTTATTTGAAAATATTCCTTTTTCCTCTATAGGCCTCTTAGCTCCCTGAATGTCCAATTGCATTTTCTATAGAAAGGGTGTTTCAGAAGCGCTCAATCAAAAGTAAGGTTCAACTCTGTTAGATGAATGCAAAGAACAGAAGAAGTTTCACAGAATGCTTCTGTGTAGTTTGTATTTGAAGATATTACTTTTTCCGCTATAGGCCTCTTAGCGCTCCGAAGGTCCACTTGCATTTTCTACAGAAAGAGTGTTTCAAACTTCTCAATCAAAAGTAAAGTTCAACTCCGTTAGTTGAATGCACAGAACAGAGAGGTTTCACAGATAGCTTCTGTATACGTTTTATGTGAACTTTTTCCTTTTTCCACTATAGTCCTCTTAGCGCCCTGAATGTCCACTTGTATTTTCTACAGAAAGAGTGTTTCAGAACTGCTCAATGAAAACTGAGGTTCAACTCTGTTAGTTGAATGCACAGAACAGTAAGAAGTTTCACAGATTTCTTCTGTGCACTTTTTATTTAAAATATTCCTTTTCCACTATAGGCCTCTTAGCGCCCTGAATGTCCAATTGCATTTTCTACAGAAAGAGTGTTTCACAACTGCTCAATATAAACTAAGGTTAAACTCTGTTAGTTGAATGCACAGAACAGAAAGAAGTTTACAGAATGCTTCTGTGTAGTTTTTATTTGAAGCTATTACTTTTTCCGCTATAGGCCTCTTAGCGCTCCGAAGTCCACTTGCATTTTCTACAGAAAGAGTGTTTCAGAACTTCTCAATCAAAAGTAAGGTTCAACTCTGTTAGTTGAATGCACAGAACAGAAAGAAGTTTCACAGATTGCTTCTGTGTAGTTTTTGTTTGAGATATTCCTTTTTCACTATGGGCCTCTTAGCGCCATGAATGTCCACTTGCATTTTCTACAGAAAGAGTGTTTCAGAACTGCTCAATCAAAACTAAGGTTCAAATCTGTTAGTTGAATGCACAGAACAGAGAGAAGATTCACAGAAATCTTCTGTGTAGTTTTTATTTGAACTTATTCCTTTTTACACTATAGGCCTCTGAGCGCCCTGAATGTCCACTTGTATTTTCTACAGAAAGAGTGTTTCAGAACTGCTCAATCAAAACTAAGGTTCAACTCTGTTAGTTGAATGCACAGAACAGAGAGAAGTTTCACAGATTGCTTCTTTGTAGTTTTTGTTTGAAGATATTCCCTTTTCCACTATAGGCCTCTTAGCGCCATGAATGTCCACTTGCATTTTCTACAGAAAGAGTGTTTCAGAACTGTTCAATCAAAATTAAAGTTCAACTGTGTCAGTTTAAAAACAGAACCGTAAGAAGTTTCACAGATTGCTTCTGTGTAGTTTTTATTTGAAGGTATTCCTTTTTCCACCATAGGCCTCTTAGCGCCCTGAATGTCCACTTGCATTTTCTACAGAAAGGGTGTTTCAGAACTGCTCAATCAAAAGTAAGGTTGAACTCTGTTAGTCGAATGCACAGAACTGTAAGAAGTTTCACAGATAGCTTCTTTGTAGTTTTTATTTGAATATATACCTTTTTCAACTATAGGCCTCTTATCGCCCTGAATGTTCACTTGCATTTTCTGCAGAAAGAGTGTTTCATAACTGCTCAATATAAACTAAGGTTCAACTCTGTTAGTTGAATGCACTGAACAGTAAGAAGTTTCACAGATTGCTTCTGTGTAGTTTTTATTTGAACATATTCATTTTTCCGCTATAGGCCTCTTAGTGCCCTGAATGTTCACTTGCATTTTCTACAGAAAGAGTGTTTCAGAACTGCTCAATAATAACTAAGGTTCAACTCTGTTAGTTGAATGCACAGAACAGTAAGAAGTTTCACCTATTGCTTCTGTGTGGTTTTTATTTGAAGATATTCCTTTTTCCACTATAGGCCTCTCAGCGCCGTGAATGTCCACTTGCATTTTATACAGAAAGAGTGTTTCAGAACTGCTCAATAAAAACTACCGTTCAACTATGTTAGTTGAATGCACAGAACAGTAAGAAGTTTCACAGATTTCTTCTGTGCAGTTTTTATTTGAAAATATTCCTTTTTCCACTATAGGCCTCTTAGCTCCCTGAATGTCCAATTGCATTTTCTATAGAAAGGGTGTTTCAGAAGTGCTCAATCAAAAGTAAGGTTCAACTCTGTTAGATGAATGCAAAGAACAGAAAGAAGTTTCACAGAATGCTTCTGTGTAGTTTGTATTTGAAGGTATTATTTTTCCGCTATAGGCCTCTTAGCGCACCGAATGTCCACTTGCATTTTCTACAGAAAGAGTGTTTCAGAACTTCTCAATCAAAAGTAAGGTTCAACTCCGTTAGTTGAATGCACAGAACAGAGAGAAGTTTCACAGATAGCTTCTGTGTAGTTTTTATGTGAACTTTTTCCTTTTTCCACTATAGTCCTCTTAGCGCCCTGAATGTCCACTAGTATTTTCTACAGAAAGAGTGTTTCAGAACTGCTCAATGAAAACTGAGGTTCAACTCTGTTAGTTGAATGCACAGAACAGTAAGAAGTTTCACAGATTTCTTCTGTGCACTTTTTATTTGAAAATATTCCTTTTCCACTATAGGCCTCTTAGCGCCCTGAATGTCCAATTCCATTTTCTGCAGAAAGAGTGTTTCAGAACTGCTCAATCAAAAGTAAGGTTAAACTCTGTTAGTTGAATGCACAGAACAGAAAGAAGTTTCACAGAATGCTTCTGTGTTGTTTTTATTTGAAGAGATTACTTTTTCCGCTATAGGCCTCTTAGCGCTTCGAAGTCCACTTGCATTTTCTACAGAAAGAGTGTTTCAGAACTGCTCAATCAAAAGTAAGGTTCAAATCTCTTAGTTGAATGCACAGAAAGAAAGAAGTTTCACAGATTGCTTCTGTGTAGTTTTTGTTTGAAGATATTCCTTTTTCTACTATGGGCTCTTAGCGCCATGAATGTCCACATGCATTTTCTCAGAAAGAGTGTTTCAGAACTGCTCCATCAAAACTAAGTTTCAACTCTGTTAGTTGAATGCACAGAACAGAGAGAACTTTCACAGATATCTTCTGTGTAGTTTTTATTTGAACTTATTCTTTTTCCACTATAGGCCTCTTAGCGCCCTGAATGTCCACTTGTATTTTCTACAGAAAGAGTGTTTCAGAACTGCTCAATCAAATCTAAGGTTCAACTCTGTTAGTTGAATGCACAGAACAGAAAGAAGTTTCACAGATTGCTTCTTTGTAGTTTTTGTTTGAAGATATTCCCTTTTCCACTATAGGCCTCTTAGCGCCATGAATGTCCACTTGCATTTTCTACAGAAAGAGTGTTTCAGAACTGTTCAATCAAAATTAAGGTTCAACTGTGTTAGTTTAAAGAACTGAACCGTAAGAAGTTTCACAAATTGCTTCTGTGTAGTTTCTATTTGAAGGTATTCCTTTTTCCACCATAGGCCTCTTAGCGCCCTGAATGTCCACTTGCGTTTTCTACAGAAAGGGTGTTTCAGAACTGCTCAATCAAAAGTAAGTTTGAACTCTGTTAGTTGAATGCACAGAACTGTAAGAATTTTCACAGATAGTATCTTTGTAGTTTTTATTTGAACATATGCCTTTTTCAACTATAGGCCTCTTAGCGCCCTGAATGTTCACTTGCATTTTCTGCAGAAAGAGTGTTTCATAACTGCTCAATATAAACTAAGGTTCAACTCTGTTAGTTGAATGCAGAGAACAGTAAGATGTTTCACAGATTGCTTCTCTGTAGTTTTTATTTGAACATTTTCATTTTTCCGCTATAGGCCTCTTAGCGCCTTGAATGTTCACTTGCATTTTCTACAGAAAGAGAGTTTCAGAACTGCTCAATAATAACTAAGGTTCAAATCTGTTAGTTGAATGCACAGAACAGTAAGAAGTTTCACAGATTGCTTCTGTGTGGTTTTTATTTGAGGATATTCCTTTTCCCACTATAGGCCTCTCAGCGCCCTGAATGTCCACTTGCATTTTCTACAGAAAGAGTGTTTCAGAACTGCTCAATAAAAACTACCGTTCAACTATGTTAGTTGAATGCACAGAACAGTAAGAAGTTTCGCAGATTGCTTCTGTGCAGTTTTTATTTGAAAATATTCCTTTTTCCTCTATAGGCCTCTTAGCTCCCTGAATGTCCAATTGCATTTTCTATAGAAAGGGTGTTTCAGAAGCGCTCAATCAAAAGTAAGGTTCAACTCTGTTAGATGAATGCAAAGAACAGAAAGAAGTTTCACAGAATGCTTCTGTGTAGTTTGTATTTGAAGGTATTACTTTTTCCGCTATAGGCCTCTTAGCGCTCCGAAGGTCCACTTGCATTTTCTACAGAAAGAGTGTTTCAAACTTCTCAATCAAAAGTAAGGTTCAACTCCGTTAGTTGAATGCACAGAACAGAGAGAGTTTCACAGATAGCTTCTGTGTAGTTTTTATGTGAACTTTTTCCTTTTTCCACTATAGTCCTCTTAGCGCCCTGAATGTCCACTTGTATTTTCTACAGAAAGAGTGTTTCAGAACTGCTCAATGAAAACTGAGGTTCAACTCTGTTAGTTGAATGCACAGAACAGTAAGAAGTTTCACAGATTTCTTCTGTGCACTTTTTATTTGAAAATATTCCTTTTCCCACTATAGGCCTCTTAGCGCCCTGAATGTCCAATTGCATTTTCTACAGAAAGAGTGTTTCAGAACTGCTCAATCAAAAGTAAGGTTAAACTCTGTTAGTTGAATGCACAGAACAGAAAGAAGTTTTACAGAATGCTTCTGTGTAGTTTTTATTTGAAGCTATTACTTTTTCCGCTATAGGCCTCTTAGCGCTCCGAAGTCCACTTGCATTTTCTACAGAAAGAGTGTTTCAGAACTTCTCAATCAAAAGTAAGGTTCAACTCTGTTAGTTGAATGCACAGAACAGAAAGAAGTTTCACAGATTGCTTCTGTGTAGTTTTTGTTTGAGATATTCCTTTTTCTACTATGGGCCTCTTAGCGCCATGAATGTCCACTTGCTTTTCTACAGAAAGAGTGTTTCAGAACTGCTCAATCAAAACTAAGGTTCAAATCTGTTAGTTGAATGCACAGAACAGAGAGAAGATTCACAGAAATCTTCTGTGTAGTTTTTATTTGAACTTATTCCTTTTTACACTATAGGCCTCTGAGCGCCCTGAATGTCCACTTGTATTTTCTACAGAAAGAGTGTTTCAGAACTGCTCAATCAAAATTAGGTTCAACTCTGTTAGTTGAATGCACAGAACATAAGAAGTTTCACAGATTGCTTCTATGTAGTTTTATTTGAACATATTCATTTTTCCGCTATAGGCCTCTTAGCGCCATGAATGTCCACTTGCATTTTCTACAGAAAGAGTGTTTCAGAACTGTTCAATCAATATTAAGGTTCAACTGTGTTAGTTTAAAGAAGAGAACCGTAAGTAGTTTCACAGATTGCTTCTGTGTGGTTTTTATTTGAAGATAATACTTTTCCCACTATAGGCCTCTCAGCGCCCTGAATGTCCACTTGCATTTTCTACAGAAAGGATGATTCAGAACTGCTCAATAAAAACTACCGTTCAACTAAGTTACTTGAATGCACAGAATAATAAGAAGTTTCGCAGATTGCTTCTGTGCAGTTTTTATTTGAAAATATTCCTTTTTCCACTATAGGGCCTCTTAGCTCCCTGAATGTCCAATTGCATTTTCTATAGAAAGGGTGTTTCAGAAGTGCTCAATCAAAAGTAAGGTTCAACTCTGTTATATGAATGTAAAGAACAGAAAGAAGTTTCACAGAATGTTTCTGTGTAGTTTGTATTTGAAGGTATTACTTTTTCCGCTATAGGCCTCTTAGCGCTCCGAAGTTCCACTTGCATTTCCTACAGAAAGTGTGTTTCAGAACTTCTCAATCAAAAGTAAGGTTCTACTCGGTTAGTTGAATGCACAAAACACAGGGAAGTTTCACAGACAGATTCTGTGTAGTTTTTATGTGAACTATTTTCCTTTTTCCACTATAGTCCACTTAGCGCCCTGAATGTCCACTTGTATTTTCTACAGAAAGAGTGTTTCAGAACTGCTCAATCAAAACTTAGGTTCAACTCTGTTAGTTGAATGCACAGAAGAGTAAGAAGTTTCACAGATTGCTTCTGTGAAGTTTTTATTTGAGCATATTCATTTTTCCGCTATAGGCCTCTTAGCGCCCTGAATGTTCACTAGCATTTTCTGCAGAAAGAGTGTTTCATAACTGCTCAGTATAAACTAAGGTTGAACTCTGTTAGTTGAATGCACAGAAGAGTAAGAAGTTTCACAGATTTCTTCTGTGAAGATTGATTTGAAAATATTCCTTTTCCGCTACAGGCCACTTAGCGCCCTGAATGTCCAATTGCATTTTCTACTGAAAGAGTGTTTCAGAACTGCTCAATCAAAAGTAAGGTTAAATTCTGTTAGTTGAATGCACAGAACCGTTAGAAGTTTCACAGAATGCTTCTGTGTAGTTTTTATTGGAAGATGTTACTTTTTCTGCTATAGGCCTCTTAGCGCTCGGAAGGTCCACTTGCATTTTCTACAGAAAGAGTGTTTCAGAACTGCTCAGTCAAAAGTAAGTTTCACTTCTGTTAGTTGAATGCACAGAACAGAAAGAAGTTTCACAGATTGCTTCTGTGTAGTTTTTGTTTGAAGATATTCCTTTTTCTACTATGGGCCTCTTAGCGCCATGAATGTCCACTTGCCTTTTCTACAGAAAGAGTGTTTCAGAACTGCTCAATCAAAACTAAGGTTCAACTCTGTTAGTTGAATGCACAGAACAGAAAGAAGTTTCACAGATTGCTTCTGTGTAGTTTTTGTTTGAAGATATTCCCTTTTCCACTATAGGCCTCTTAGCGCCATGGATGTCCACTTGCATTTTCTACAGAAAGAGTGTTTCAGAACTGTTCAATCAAAATTAAGGTTCAACTGTGTTAGTTTAAAGAACAGAACCGTAAGATGTTTCACAGATTGCTTCTGTGTAGTTTTTATTTGAAGGTATTCCTTTTTCCACCATAGGCCTCTTAGCGCCCTGAATGTCCACTAGCATTTTCTACAGAAAGGGTGTTTCAGAACTGCTCAATCAAAAGTAAGGTTGAACTCTGTTAGTCGAATTCACAGAACTGTAAGAAGTTTCACAGATAGCTTCTTTGTATTTTTTATTTGAACATATACCTTTTTCAACTATAGGCCTCTTTGCGCCCTGAATGATCAATTGCATTTTCTGCAGAAAGAGTGTTTCATAACTGCTCAATATAAACTAAGGTTCAACTCTGTTAGTTGATTGCACAGAACAGAAAGAAGTTTCACAGAATGCTTCTGTGTAATTTCGACTTGAAGATATTACTTTTTCCGCTATATGCCTCTTACGCTCCGAATGTCCACTTGCATTTTGTACAGAATGAGCACTTCTGAAACACTCTATCAAAAGTAAGGTTCAACTCTGTTAGTTGAATGAACAGAACAGAAAGAAATTTCACAGATTGCTTCTGTGTAGTTTCTGTTTGAAGATATTCCTTTTTCTACTATGGGCCTCTTAGCGCCAAGAATGTCCACTTGCATTTTCTTCAGAAAGAGTTTTTCAGAACTGCTCAATCAAAACTAAGGTTCAACTCTGTTAGTTGAATGCACAGAACAGAGAGAAGTTTCACAGATATCTTCTGTGTAGTTTTATTTGAACTTATTCCTTTTCCACCACAGCCTCTTAGCGCCCTGAATGTACACTTGCATTTTCTACAGAAAGAGTGTTTCAGAACTGCTCAATCAAAACTAAGGTTGAACTCTGTTAGTTGAATGCACAGAACAGAAAGAAGTTTCACAGATTGCTTCTTTGTAGTTTTTGTTTGAAGATAATCCCTTTTCCACTATAGGCCTTTTAGCGCCATGAAGGTCCACTTGCATTTCTACAGAAAGAGTGTTTCAGAACTGTTCAATCAAAATTAAGTTTCAACTGTGTTAGTTTAAAGAACAGAACTGTAAGTAGTTTTACAGATTGCTTCTGTGTAGTTTTTATTTGAAGGTATTCCTTTTTCGACCATAGGCCTCTTAGCGCCCTGAATGTACACTTGCATTTTCTACAGAAAGGGTGTGTCAGAACTGCTCAATCAAAAGTAAGGTTGAACTCTGTTAGTTGAATGCACAGAACTGTAAGAAGTTTCACAGAATGCTTCTGTGTAGTTTTTATTTGAAGATATTACTTTTTCAGCTATAGGCCTCTTAGCGCTCCGAAGGTCCACTTGCATTTTCTACACAAAGAGTGTTTCAGAACTGCTCAATCAAAAGTACGGTTGTATTCTGTAGTTGAATGCACAGAACAGAAAAAGTTTCACAGATTGCTTCTGTGTAGTTTTTGTTTGAAGATATTCCTTTTTCTACTATGGGCCTCTTAGCGCCATGAATGTCCAATTGCATTTTCTACAGAAAGAGTGTTTCAGAACTGCTCAATCAAAACTAAGGTTCAACTCTGTTACTTGAATGCACAGAAGAGAAGAAGTTTCACAGATATCTTCTGTGTAGTTTTATTTGATCTTATTCCTTTTTCCACTATAGGCCTCTTAGCGCCCTGAATGTCCGCTTGTATTTTTTACAGAAAGAGTGTTTCAGAACTGCTCAATCAAAACTAAGTTTCAACTCTCTTAGTGAATGCACAGAACAGAAAGAAGTTTCACAGATTGCTTCTTTGTAGTTTTTGTTTGTAGATATTCCCTTTTCCACTATAGGCCTCTTAGCGCCATGAATGTCCACTTGCATTTTCTACAGAAAGAGTGTTTCAGAACTGTTCAATCAAAATTAAGGTTCAACTGTGTTAGTTTAAAGAACAGAACCGTAAGAAGTTTCACAAATTTCTTCTGTGTAGTTTTTATTTTAAGGTATTCCTTTTTCCACAATAGGCCTCTTAGCGCCCTGAATGTCCACTTGCGTTTTCTACAGAAAGGGTGTTTCACAACTGCTCAATCAAAAGTAAGGTTCAACACTGTTAGTTGAATGCACAGAACAGAAGGAAGTTTCACAGAATGCTTCTGTGTAGTTTTTATTTGAAGATATTTCTTTTTCCGCTATAGGCCTCTTAGCGCTCCGAAGGTCCACTTGCATTTTCTACAGAAAGTGTTTCAAAACTGCTCAATCAAAAGTAAGGTACAACTCTGTTAGTTGAATGCACAGAACAGAAATAAGTTTCACAGATTGCTTCTGTGTAGTTTTTGTTTGAAGATATTCCTTTTTCTACTATGGGCCTCTTATCGCCATGAATATCCACTTGCCTTTTCTGCAGAAAGAGGGTTTCAGAACTCCTCAATCAAAACTGAGGTTCAAATCTGATAGTTGAATGCACAGAACAGTAAGAAGTTTCACAGATTTCTTCTGTGTAGTTTTTATTTGAACTTATTCCTTTTTCCACTATAGGCCTCTTAGCGCCCTGAATGTCCAATTGCATTTTCTACAGAAAGAGTGTTTCAGAACTGCTCAATCAAACTATGGTTCAACTCTGTTAGTTGAATGCACAGAACAGAAAGAAGTTTCACAGATTGCTACTTTGTAGTTTTTGTTTGAAGATATTCCCTTTTCCACTATAGGCCTCTTAGCGCATGAATGTCCACTTTCATTTTCTACAGAAGAGTGTTTCAGAACTGCTCAATGAAAAGTAAGGTTGAACTCTGTTAGTTGAATGCACAGAACTGTAAGAAGTTTCACAGAGAGCTTCTTTGTAGTTTTTATTTGAACATATACCTTTTTCAACTATAGGCCTCTCAGCGCCCTGAATGTTCACTTGCATTGTCTGTAGAAAGAGTGTTTCATAACTGCTCAATATAAACTAATGTTCAACTCTGTTAGTTGAATGCACAGAACAGTAAGAAGTTTCACAGATTGCTTCTGTTTAGTTTTTATTTGCACATATTCATTTCTCCGCTATAGGCCTCTTAGCGCCCCGAATGTTCACTTGCATTTTCTACAGAAGAGTGTTTCATTTCTGCTCAATAATAACTAAGGTTCAACTCTGTTAGTTGAATGAACAGAACAGTAAGAAGTTTCACAGATTGCTTCTGTGTAGTTTTTATTTGAACATATCCATTTTTCCGCTATAGGCCTCTTAGCGCCCTGAATGTTCACTTGCATTTTCTACAGAAGGAGTGTTTCAGAACTGCTCAATAAAAACTAACGTTCAACTCTGTTAGTTGAATGCACAGAACAGTAATAAGTTTCACAGATTGCTTCTGTGTGGTTTTTATTTGAAGATACTCCTTATCCCACTATAGGCCTCTCAGCGCCCAGAATGTACACATGCATTTTCTACAGAAAGAGTGTTTCAGAACTGCCAATAAAAACTACCGTTCAAATATGTTAGTTGAATGCACAGAACAGTACGAAGTTTCGCAGATTGCTTCTGTGCAGTTTATATTTGAAAATATTCCTTTTTCCACTATAGGCCTCTTAGCTCCCAGAATGTCCAATTGCATTTTCTATAGAAAGGGTGTTTCAGAAGTGCTCAATCAAAAGTAAGTTTCAACTCTGTTAGATGAATGCAAAGAACAGAAAGAAGTTTCACAGAATGCTTCTGTGTAGTTTGTATTTGAAGGTATTACTTTTTCCGCTATAGTCCTCTTAGCGCTCCGAAGGTCCACTTGCATTTTCTACAGAAAGAGTGTTTCAGAACTTGTCAATCAAAAGTAAGGTTCAACTCCGTTAGTTGAATACACAGAACAGAGTGAAGTTTCACAGATAGATTCTGTGTAGTTTTTATGTGAACTTTTTCCTTTTTCCACTATAGTCCTCTTAGCGCCCTGAATGTCCACTTGTATTTTCTGCAGAAAGAGTGTTTCAGAACTGCTCAATCAAAACTGAGGTTCAAATCTGTTAGTTGAATGCACAGAACAGTAAGAAGTTTCACAGATTTCTTCTGTGCAGTTTTTATTTGAAAATATGCCTTTTCAACTATAGGCCTCTTAGCGCCCGGAATGTCCAGTTGCATTTTCTACAGATAGAGTGTTTCAGAACTGCTCCATCAAAAGTAAGGTTCAACTCAGTTAGTTGAATGCACAGAACAGGGAGAAGTTTCACAGATATCTTCTGTGTAGTTTTTATTTGAAGATATTACTTTTTCCGCTATAGGCCCCTTAGCGCTCCGAAGGTCCAATTGCATTTTCTACAGAAAGAGATTTTCAGAACTGCTCATTCAAAAGTAAGGTTCAACTCTGTTACTTGAATGCACATCACAGAAAGAAGTTTCACAGATTGCTTCTGTGTAGTTTTTGTTTGAAAATATTCCTTTTTCTACTATGGGCCTCTTAGCGCCATGAATGTCCACTTGCATTGTCTACAGAAAGAGTGTTTCAGAACTGTTGAATCAAAACTAAAGTTCAACTGTGTTAGTTTAAGGAATAGAACCGTAAGAATTTTCACAGATTGCTTCTGTGTCGTTTTTATTTGAAGGTATTCCTTTTTCCACCGTAGGACTCTTAGCGCCCTGAATGTCCACTTGCATTTTCTACAGAAAGGGTTTTTCAGAACTGCTCAATCTAATGTAAGGTTGAACTCTGTTAGTTGAATGCACAGAACTGTAAGAAGTTTCACAGATAGCTTCTTTGTAGTTTTTATTTGAACATACATCTTTTTCAACTATAGGCCTCTTAGCGCCCTGAATGTTCACTTGCATTTTCTACAGAAAGAGTGTTTCAGAACTGCTCAATAATAACTAAGGTTCAACTCTGTTAGTTGAATGCACAGAACAGTAAGAAGTTTCACAGATTGCTTCTGTGTGGTTTTTATTTGAAGATATTCCTTTTCCCACTGTAGGCCTCTCAGCACCCTGAATGTCCACTTGCATTTTCTACAGAAAGAGTGCTTCAGATCTGCTCAATAAAAACTACCGTTCAACCATGTTAGTTGAATGCACAGAACAGAAAGAAGTTTGGCAGATTGCTTCTGTGCCGTTTTTATTTGAAAATATTCCTTTTTACACTATAGGCCTCTTAGCTCCCTGAATGTCCCATTGCATTTACTAATGAAATGGTGTTTCAGAAGTGCTCAATAAAAAGTAAGGTTCAACTCTGTTACATAAATGCAAAGAACAGAAAGAAGTTTCACAGAATGCTTCTGTGTAGTTTGTATTTGAAGGTATTACTTTTTCCGCTATAGGCCTCTTAGCGCTCCGAAGGTCCACTTGCATTTTCTACAGAAACAGAGTTTCAGATCTTCTCAATCAATGTAAGGTTCAACTCCGTTAGTTGAATGCACAGAACAGAGAGAAGTTTCACAGATAGCTTCTGTGTACTTTTTTTTTGAAGATATTACTTTTTCCGCTATAGGCCCCTTAGCGCTCCGAAGTTCCACTTGCATTTTCTACAGAAAGAGTGTTTCAGAAATTCTCAATCAAAAGTAAGGTTCAACTCTGTTAGTTGAATGCACAGAACAGAGAGAAGTTTCACAGATAGCTTCTGTGTAGTTTTTATGTGAACTTTTTCCTTTTTCCACTATACGCCTCTTAGCGCCCTGAATGTCCAATTGCATTTTCTACAGAAAGAATCTTTCAGAACTGCTCAATCAAAAGTAAGGTTAAACTCTGTTAGTTGAATGCACAGAACAGAAAGAAGTTTCACAGAATGCTTCTGTGTAGTTTTTATTTGAAGATATTGCTTTTTCCGCTATAGGCATCTTAGCGCTACGAAAGTCCACTTGCATTTTCTACAGAAAGAGTGTTTCAGAACTGCTCAATCAAAAGTAAGGTTCAACTCTGTTAGTTGAATGCACAGAATAGAAAGAAGTTTCACAGATCACTTCTGTGTAGTTTTTGTTTGAAGTTATTCCTTTTTCTACTATGGGCCTCTTAGCGCCATGTATGTCCACTTGCATTTTCTATAGAAAGAGGTTTTCAGAACTGCTCAATCAAAACTGAGGTTCACCTGTGTTAGTTGAATGCACAGAACACTAAGAAGTTTCACAGATTTCTTCTGTGCAGTTTTTATTTGAAAATATTCCTTTTCCACAATAGCCCTCTTAGCGCCCCGAATATGCAATTGCATTTTCTACTGAAAGAGTGTTTCAGAACTGCTCAATCAAAAGTAAGGTTCAACTCTGTTAGTTGAATGCACAGAACAGAAAGAAGTTTCACAGATTGCTTCTGTGTAGTTTTTGTTTGAAGATATTCCTTTTTCTACTATGGACACTTAGTGCCATGAATGTCCAATTGCATTTTCTTCAGAAAGAGTGTTTCAGACCTGCTCAATCAAAACTAAGGTTCAACTCTGTTAGTTGAATGCACAGAACAGAAAGAAGTTTCACAGAATGCTTATGTGTAGTTTTTATTTGAAGATATTTCTTTTTCCGCTATAGGCCTCTTAGCGCTCCGAAGGTCCACTTGCATTTTCTACAGAAAGAGGGTTTCAGAAATGCTCAATCAAAAGTAAGGTTCAACTCTGTTAGTTGAATGCACAGAACAGAAAGAAGTTTCACAGAATGCTTCTGTGTAGTTTTTATTTGAAGATAATTCTTTTTCCGCTATAGGCCTCTTAGAGCTCCGAAGGTCCACATGCATTTTCTACAGAAAGAGTGTTTCAGAACTGCTCAATCAAAAGCAAGGTTCAACTCTAATAGTTGAATGCACAGAACATAAAGAACTTTCAGAGATTGCTTCTGTGTAGTTTTTGTTTGAAGATATTCCTTTTTCTACTATGGGCCTCTTGTCGCCATGAATGTCCACTTGCATTTTCTGCAGAAAGAGAGTTTCAGAACTGCTCAATCAAAACTAAGGTTCAAATCTGTTAGTTGAATGCACAGAACAGGGAGAAGTTTCACAGATATCTTCTGTGTAGTTTTTAGTTGAACTTATTCCTTTTTCCACTATAGGCCTCTTAGCACCCTGAATGTCCACTTGTGTTTTCTACAGAAACAGTGTTTCAGAACTGCTCAATCAAAACTAAGGTTCAACTCTGTTAGTTGAATGCACAGAACAGAAAGACGTTTCACAGATTGCTACTTTTTAGTTTTTGTTTCAAGATATTCCCTTTTCACTATAGGCCTCTTAGCGCCATGGATGTCCACTTGCATTTTCTACATAAAGAGTGTTTCAGAAATGTTCAATCAAAATTAAGGTTCAACTGTGTTAGTTTAAAGAACAGAACCGTAAGAAGTTTCACAGATTGCTTCTGTGTACTTTTTATTTGTAGGTATTCCTTTTTCCACCATAGTCCTCTTAGCGCCCTGAATGTCCACATGCATTTTCTACAGAAGGGGTGTTTCAGAACTGCTCAATCAAAAGTAAGGTTGAACTCTGTTAGTTGAATGCACAGAACTGTAAGAAGTTTCACAGATAGCTTCTTTGTAGTTTTTATTTGAACATATACCTTTTTCAACTATAGGCCTCTTAGCGCCCTGAATGTTCACTTGCATTTTCTGCAGAAAGAATGTTTCATAACTGCTCAATATAAACTAAGCTTCAACTCTGTTAGTTGAATGCACAGAACAGTAAGAAGTTTCACAGATTGCTTCTGTGTAGTTTTTATTTGAACATATTCATTTTTCCGCTATAGGCCTCTTAGCGCCCAGAATGTTCACTTGCATTTTCTACAGAAAGAGTTTTTAAGAAGTGCTCAATAATAACTAAGGTTTAACTCTGTGAGTTCAATGCACAGAACAGTAAGAAGTTTCACAGATTGCTTCAGTGTGGTTTTTATTTGAAGATATTCCTTTTCCACTGTAGGCCTCTTAGCGCCCTGAATGTCCAATTCCATTTTCTACAGAAAGACTGTTTCAGAACTGCTCAATCAAAACTAAGGTTCAACTCTGTTAGGTGAATGCACAGAACAGAGAGAAGTTTCACAGATATCTTCTGTGTATTTTGTTTTAAATTATTCCTTTTTCCACTACAGGCCTCTTAGCGCCCTGAATGTCCAATTGCATTTTCTACAGAAAGAGTGTTTCAGAACTGCTCAATCAAATGTAAGGTTAAACTCTGTTAGTTGAATGCACAGAACAGGAAGAAGTTTCACAGAATGTTTCTGTGTAGTGTTTATTTGAAGATATTAGTTTTTCCGCTATAGGCCTATTAGCGCTCCGAACGTCCACTTGCATTTTCTACAGAAAGAGTGTTTCAGAACTGCTCAATCAAATGTAAGGTTCAACTCTGTTAGTTGAATGCACAGAACAGAAAGAAGTTTCACTGATTGATTCTGTGTAGTCTTTGTTTGAAGATATTCCTTTTTCTACTATGGGCCTCTTAGCGCCATGAATGTCCACTTGCATTTTCTACTGAAAGAGTGTTTCAGAACTGCTCAATCAAAACTAAGGTTCAACTCTCTTAGTTGAATGCACAGAACAGAGAGAAGTTTCACAGATATCTTCCGTGTAGTTTTTATTTGAACTTATTCCTTTTTCCACTTTAGGTCTCTTAGCGCCCTGAATGTCCACTTGTATTTTCTACAGAAAGAGTGTTTCAGAACTGCTCAATCAAAACTAAGGTTCAACTCTGTTAGTTGAATGCACAGAACAGAAAGAAGTTTCACAGATTGCTTCTTTGTAGTTTTCGTTTGAAGATATTCCTTTTTCCACTATAGGCCTCTTAGCGCCATGAATGTCCACTTGCATTTTCAACAGAAAGTGTGTTTCAGAGCTGTTCAATCAAACTTAAGGTTCAACTGTGTTAGTTTAAAGAACAGAACCGTAAGAAGTTTCACAGATTGCTTCTGTGTAGTTTTTATTTGAAGTTATTCCTTTTTCCACTTTAGGCCTCTTAGCGCCCTGAATGTCCAATTGCATTTTCTACAGAAAGTCTGTTTCAGAACTGCTCAATCAAACATCATTCTCAGTAAATTATCGCAAGGACAAAAAACCAAACACCGCATGTTCTCACTCATAGGTGTTAATTGAACAATGAGAACTCATGGACACAGGAAGGGGAACATCACACTCCGGGGACTGTTGTTTGGTGGGGGGAGGGGGGAGTGACAGCATTAGGAGATACACCTAATGCTAAATGACGAGTTAATGGGTGCAGGGAATCAACATGGCACATGGATACATATGTTACAAACCTGCACATTGTGCACATGTACCCTAAAACCCTAAAGTATAAAAAAAAAAAAAAAAAGTAAGGTTGAACTCTGTTAGTTGAATGCACAGAACTGTAAGATGTTTCACAGATAGCTTCTTTGTAGTTTTTATTTGAACATATACCTTTTTCAACTATAGGCCTCTTAGCGCCCTGAATGTTCACTTGCATTTTCTGCAGAAAGAGTGTTTCATAACTGTGTAATATAAACTAAGGTTCAAATCTGTTAGTTGAATGCACAGGACCGTAAGAATTTTCACAGATTGCTGCTGTGTAGTTTTTATTTGAAGGTATTCCTTTTTCCACCATAGGCCTCTTAGCGCCCTGAATGTCCACTTGCATTTCCTACAGAAAGGGTGTTTCAGAACCTCTCAATCAAAGGTAAGGTTGAACTCTGTTAGTTGAATGCACAGAAATTAGGAAGTTTCACAGATAGCTTCTTTGTAGTTTTTATTTGAACATATATCTTTTTCAACTACAGGCCTCTTAGCGCCCTGAATGTTCACTTGCATTTTCTGCAGAAAGAGTGTTTCATAACTGCTCAATATAAACTAAGATTCAACTCTGTTAGTTGAACGCACAGAACAGAAAGAAGTTTCACAGATTTCTTCTGTGTAGTTTTTATTTGAACATATTCATTTTTCCGCTGTAGGCCTCATAGCGCCCTGAATGTTCACTTGCGTTTTCTACAGAAAGAGTGTTTCAGAACTGCTCAATAATAACTAAGGTTCAACTCAGTTAGTTGAATGCACAGAAGAGTAAGAATTTTCACAGATTGCTACTGTGTGGTTTTTACTTGAAGTTATTCCTTTTCCCACATTTGGCCACTCAGTGCCCTGAATGTCCACTTGCATTTTCTACAGAAAGAGTGTTTCAGAACTGCCCAATAAAAACTACCCTTCAACTATGTTAGTCGAATGCAGAGAACAGTAAGTAGTTTCGCAGATTGCTTCTGTGCAGTTTTTATTTGAAAATATTCCTTTTTCCACTATAGGCCTCTTATCTCCCTGAATGTCCAGTTGCATTTTCTATAGAAAGGGTGTTTCAGAAGTGCTCAATCAAAAGTAAGGTTCAACTCTGTTATATGAATGCAAAAGACAGAAAGATGTTTCACAGAATGCTTCTGTGTAGTTTGTATTTGAAGGTATTACTTTTTCCGCGATAGGCCTCTTAGCGCTCCGATGGTCCACCTGCATACTCTACAGAAAGATTGTTTCAGAACTTCTCAATCTAAAGTAAGGTTCAACTCCGTTAGTTGAATGCACAGAACAGAAAGAAGTTTCACAGATAGCTTCTGTGTACTTTTTATGTGAAGATATTACTTTTTCCGCTATAGGCCTCTTAGCGCTCCGAAGGTCCACTTGCATTTTCTACAGAAAAAGTGTTTCAGAACTGCTCAATCAAAAGTAAGGTTCAACATTGTTAGTTGAATGCACAGAACAGTAATAAGTTTCACAGATTGCTTCTGTGTAGTTTTTGTTTGAATATATTCCTTTTTCTACTATGGGCCTCTTATCGCCATGAATGTCCACTTGCCTTTTCTACAGAAAGAGGGTTTCAGAACTGCTCAATCAAAAGTAAGGTTAAACTCTGTTAGTTGAATGCACAGAACAGAAAGAAGTTTCACAGATATCTTCTGTGTAGTTTTTATTTGAACTTATTCCTTTTTCCACTATAGGCCTCTTAGCGCCCTGAATGTCCACTTGTATTTTCTACAGAAAGAGTGTTTCAGAACTGCTCAATCAAACTATGGTTCAACTCTGTTAGTTTAATGCACAGAACAGAAACAAGTTTCACAGATTGATACTTTGTAGTTTTTGATTGAAGATATTCCCTTTTCCACTATAGGCCTCTTAGCGCCATGAATGTCCACTTGCATTTTCTACAGAAAGAGTGTTTCAGAACTGTTCAATCAAAATTAAGGTTCAACTGTGTTAGTTGAAAGAACAGAACCGTAAGAAGTTTCACAGATTGCTTCTGTGTAGTTTTTGTTTGTAGGTATTCCTTTTTCCACCATAGGCCTCTTAGCGCCCTGAATGTCCACTTGCATTTTCCACAGAAAGGGTGTTTCAGAACTGCTCAATCAAAAGTAAGGTTCAACTCTGTTAGATGAATGCAAAGAACAGAAAGAAGTTTCACAGAATGCTTCTGTGTAGTTTGTATTTGAAGTTCTTACTTTTTCCGCTATAGGCCTCTTAGCGCTCCGAAGGTCCACTTGCATTTTCTACAGAAAGAGGGTTTCAGAACTTCTCAATCAAAAGTAAGGTTCAACTCCGTTAGTTGAATGCACGGAACAGAGAGAAGTTACACAGATAGCTTCTGTGTAGTTTTTATGTGAACTTTTTCCTTTTCCACTATAGTCCTCTTAGCTCCCTGAATGTCCACATGTATTTTCTACAGAAAGAGTGTTTCAGAACTGCTCAATCAAAACTGAGGTTCAAATCTGTTAGTTGAATGCACAGAACAGTAAGAAGTTTCACAGATTTCTTCTGTGCAGTTTTTATTTCAAAATACTCCTTTTACACTATAGGCCCCTTAACGCCCTGAATGTCCAATTGCATTTTCTACAGAAAGAGTGTTTCAGAATTGCTCAATCAAAAGTAAGGTTAAACTCTGTTAGTGGAATCCACAGAACAGAAAGAAATTTCACAGAATGCTTCTGGGTAGTTTTTATTTGAAGATATTTCTTTTTTCCGCTACAGGCCTCTTAGCGCTCCGAAGGTCCACTTGTATTTTCTACAGAAAGAGTGTTTCAGAACTGCTCAATCAAAAGAAAGTTTCAACTCTGTTAGCTGAATGGACAGAACAGAAAGTAGTTTCACAGATTGCTTCTGTGTAGTTTTTGTTTGAAGATATTCCTTTTTCTACTATGGGCCTCTTACTGCCATGAATGTCCTCTTGCATTTTCTACAGAAAGAGTGTTTCAGAAATGCTCAATCAAATCTAAGATTCAACTCTGTTAGTTGAATGCACAGAACAGAGAGTAGGTTCACAGATATCTTCTGTGTAGTTTTTATTTGAACTTATTACTTTTTCCACTATAGGCCTCTTAGCGCCCTGAATGTCCACTTGTATTTTCTACAGAAAGAGTGTTTCAGAACTGCTCAATGAAAACTAAGGTTCAACTCTGTTCGTTGAATACACAGAACAGAAAGAAGTTTAACAGATTGCTTCTTTGTAGTTTTTGTTTCAAGATATTCCCTTTTCCACTATAGGCCTCTTAGCGCCATGAATGTCCACTTGCATTTTCTACAGAAATAGTTTTTCAGAACTGTTCAATCAAAACTGAGGTTCAACTCTGTTAGTTGAATGCACAGAAGAGTAAGAAGTTTCACAGATAGCTTCTGTGTAGTTTTTATGTGAACTTTTTCCTTTTTGCACTATAGTCCTCTTAGCGCCCTGAATGTCCACTTGTATTTTCTACAGAAAGAGTGTTTCAGAACTGCTCAATCAAAAGTAAGGTTAAACTCAGTTACTTGAATGCACAGAACAGAAAGAAGTTTCACAGAATGCTTCTGTGTAGTTTTTATTTGAAGATATTACTTTTTCCGCTATAGACCTCTTAGCGCGCCGAAGGTCCACTTGCGTTTAATACATAAAGTGTGTTTCAGAACTGCTCAATAAAAGTAAGGTTCAACTCTGTTAGTTGAATGCACAGAACAGAAAGAAGTTTCACAGATTGCTTCTGTGTAGTTTTTGTTTGAAGATATTCCCTTTTCTACTATGGGCGTATTAGCGCCATGAATGTCCACTTGCATTTCCTACAGAAAGGGTGTTTCAGAACTACTCAATCAAAACTAAGGTTCAACTCTGTTAGTTGAATGCACAGAACAGAAAGAAGTTTCACAGATTCCTTCTTTTTAGTTTTTGTTTGAAGATATTCCCTTTTCCACTATAGGACACTTAGTGCCGTGAATGTCCACTTGCACTTTCTGCAGAAAGAGTGTTTCAGAACGGTTCAATCAAAATTAAGGTTCAACTGTGTTAGTTTAAAGAACAGAACCGTAAGAAGTTTCACAGATTGCCTCTGTGTAGTTTTTATTTGAAGGTATTCCTTTTTCCACCATAGGACACTTAGCGCCCTGAATGTCCACTTGCATTTTCTACAGAAAGGGTGTTTCAGAACTGCTCAATCAAAAGTAAGGTTGAACTCTGTTAGTTGAATGCACAGAACTGTAAGAAGTTTCACACTTAGCTTCTTTGTAGTTTTTATTTGAACATATACATTTTTCAACTATAGGCCTCTTAGCGCCCTGAATGTTCACTTGCATTTTCTGCAGAAAGAGTGTTTCATAACTGCTCAATATAAACTAAGGTTCAACTCTGTTAGTTGAATGCACAGAACAGTAAGAAGTTTCACAGATTGCTTCTGTGTAGTTTTTGTTAGAAGATATTCCCTTTTCCACTATAGGCCTCTTAGCGCCATGAATGTCCACTTGCATTTTCTACAGAAAGTGTGTTTCAGAACTGCTCAATCAAAAGTAAGGTTGAACTCTGTTAGTTGAATGCAGAGAACTGTAAGAAGTTTCACAGATAGCTTCTTTGTAGTTTTTATTTGAACATGTACCTTTTTCAACTATAGGTCTCTTAGCGCCCTGAATGTCCAATTGCATTTTCTACAGAAAGAGTGTTTCAGAACTGCACAATCAAAAGTAAGGTTAAACTCTGTTATTTGAATGCGCAGAACAGGAAGAAGTTTCACATAATGCTTCTGTGTAGTTTTTATTTGAAGATATTACTTTTTCCGCTACAGGCCTCTTAGCGCTCCGAAGGTCCACTTGCATTTTCTACAGAAAGAGTGTTTCAGAACTGCTCAATCAAAAGTAAGTTTCAACACTGTTAGTTGAATGCACAGAACAGATAGAAGTTTCACAGATAGCTTCTGTGTAGTTTTTGTTTGAAGATATTCCTTTTTCTACTATGGGCCTGTTAGCGCCATGAATGTCCACTTGCCTTTTCTACAGAAAGAGTGTTTCAGAACTGCTCAATCAAAACTAAGGTTCAACTCTGTTAGTTGAATGCACAGAACAGAGAGTAGTTTCACAGATATCTCCTGTGTAGTTTTTATTTGAACTTATACCTTTTTCCACTATAGGCTTCTTTGCACCCTGAATGTCCACTTGTATTTTCTACAGAAAGAGTGTTTCAGAACTGCTCAATAAAACTAAGGTTTCAACTCTGTTAGGTGCATGCACAGAGCAGAAAGAAGTTTCACAGACTGCTTCTTTGTAGTTTTTGTTTGAAGATATTCCCTTTTCCACTTTAGGCCTCTTAGCGCCATGAATGTCCACTTGCATTTTCTACAGAAAGAGTGTTTCAGAACTACTCAATCAAAGTTAAGGTTCAACTGTGTTAGTTGAATGCACAGAACAGTATGAAGTGTGACAGATTGCTTCTGTGTAGTTTTTATTTGAAGATATTCCTTTTTCCAATATAGGCTTCTAAGCGTCCTTAATGTCCACATGCATTTTCTACAGAAAGAGTGTTTCAGAACTGCTCGATGAAAGCTAAGGTTCAACTCTATTAGTTGAAGGCACAGAACAGAAGGTTGTTTCACAGAATGCTTCTGTGTAGTTTTTATTTGAAGATATTCCTATTTCTGCTATAAGCCTCTTATCGCTCTGTATGTCCAGTCGCATTTTCTACAGAAAGAGTCTTTCCGAACTGCTCAATAAAAAGTAAGGTTCAACTCTGTTAGTTGAATGCACAGAACAGAAAGAAGTTTCACACTTTGCTTCTGTGTAGTTGTTATTTGAACAGATTCCTTTTTCCACTATAGGCCTCTTAGCGCCATGAATGTCCACTTGCATTTTCTACAGGAAGAGTTTCACAACTGCTCAATCAAAACGAAGTTTCAACTCTGTTATTTGAAAGCACAGAACTGTAAGAAGTTTCACAGACTGCTTCTGTGTAGGTTTTATTTGAAGATATTCCTTTTTCCGCTAAAGGCCTCTTAGCGCTCCAAAGGTACACTTGCATATTCCACAGAAAGAGTGTTTCACAGCTGCTCAATAAAAAGTAAGTTTCAAATCTGTTAGTTGAATGCACAGAACAGAGAGTAGTTTCACGGATAGATTCTGTGTAGTTTTTATTTTAACGTATTCCTTTTTCCACTACAGGCCTCTCAGCGCCCTGAATGTCCACTTGCATTTCCTACAGAAAGAGTGTTTCAGAACTGCTCAATCAAAAGTAAGGTTCAAAGCTGTTAGTTGAATGCACAGAACAGAAAGAAGTTTCACATATTGCTTCTGTGTAGTTTTTATTTGAACATATTATTTTTTCAACTATTGGCCACTTACAGCCCTGAATGTCCACTTGCATTTTCTACAGAAAGATTGTTTCAGAACTGCTCAATCAAAACTAAGATTCAACTGTGTTGGTTGAAAGCACAGAACTGTAAGAAGTTTCACCGATTGCTTCTGTGTAGTTTTATTTGAAGATATTCCTTTTTCCACCATAGGCCTCTTAGCGCCCTGAATTTCCACTTGCATTTTCTACAGTAAGAGTGTTTCATTACCGCTCAATCAAAAGTAAGGTTCAACTCTGTTAGTTGAATTCACAGAATAGAAAGAAGTTTCACAGATTGCTTCTGTGTACTTTTCATTTGAACGTATGCATTTTTCCCCTACAGGCCTCTTAGCGCCCTGAATGTCCACTCGTATTTTCTTCAGAAAGAGTGCTTCAGAACTGCTCAATCAAAACTAAGGTTCAACTCTGTTAGTTGAATGCACCGAACAGAAAGAAGTTTCACATATTCCTTCTGTGTAGTTTTTACTTGAAGATATTCCTTTTCCACTACAGGCCTCTTAGTGCAATGAATGTCCACTTGCATTTTCTACAGAAAGAGTGTTTCAGAACTGCTCAGTCAACACTAAGGTTAAACTCTGTTAGTTGAAAGCACAGAAAAGAAAGAAGTTTCACAGATTGCTTCTGTGTAGTTTTTGTTTGAAGATATTCCTTTTTCCACCACAGGCCTTTAGAGCCCTGAATGTCCACTTGCATTTTCTACAGAAAGAGTGTTTCAGAATTGCTCAATCAAATGTAGGGTTCAACTCTGTTAGTTGAATGCACAGAACAAAAAGAAGTTTCACAGAATGGTTCTCTGTAGCGTCTAATTGAAGATATTCCTTTTTCCGCTATAGGTCTCTTAGCGCTCCGAATATCCACTTGCATATTCTACAGAAAGAGTGTTTCAGAACTGTTCAATCAAATGTAAGGTTCAACTCCGTTAGTTGAAGGCACAGAACAGAGAGAAGATTCACAGAATGCTTCTGTGTAGTTTTTATTTGAAGATATTTCTTTTTCCGCTATATACCCTTTATCGCCTTTAATTTCCACTTGCATTTTCTACAGAAAGAGTGTTTCAGCACTGCTCAATCAAAAGTAAGCTTCCACTCTGTTAGTTGAATGCACAGAACAGAGAGAAGTTTCACAGATAACTTCTGTGTAGTTTTTATTTGAACATATTCCTTTTTCCAATATAGTCCTCTTAGCGCCCTGAATGTACACTTGCATTTTTTACAGAAAGAGTGTTTCAGAACTCCTCAATGAAAACTAAGGTTCAACTCTGTTAGTTGAATGTACAGAACAGAAAGAAATTTCACACATGGCTTCTGTGTAGTTTTTGTTTGAAGAAATCCCTTTTTCCACTATAGGACTCTTAGCGCCATGAATGTCCACTTGCATTTACTACAGAAAGAGTGTTTCAGAACTGCTCAATCAAAACTAAGTTTCAACTCTGTTAGTGGAATGCAAAGAACAGCAAGATGTTTCACAGATTGCTTCTGTGTAGTTTTTATTTGAACATATTCCATTTTCCACTATAGGTCTCTTAGCGCCCTTAATGTCCACTTGCATTTTCATCAGAAAGAGTGTTTCAGAACTGCTGAATCAAAAGTAAGGTTCAATTCTGTTAGTTGAATGCACAGAACAGAAAGAAGTTTCACAGAATGTTTCTGTGTAGTTTTTATTTGAAGATATTCCTTTTCCTGCTATAGGCCTCTCAGCGCTCCGAATGTCCACTGGTATTTTCTACAGAAAGAGTGTTTAAAAACTGCTCAATCAAAATTAAGGTTCAACTATGTTCAATGAAAGAACAGAACAGTAAGAAGTTTCACAGATTGCTTCCGGGTAGTTTTTATTTGAAGATTGTCCTTTTACCACCATAGGCCTCTTAGCGCCCTGAATGTCCAATTGCATTTTCTACAGAAAGTGTTTTTCTGAACCACTCAATCAAAAGTAAGGTTCATGTCTGTTAGTTGAATGCACAGAACAGTAAAAATTTCACAGATTGCGTCTGTGTAGTTTTTATTTGAAGATATTACTTTTTCCACTATAGGCATCTTAGCGCCCTGAATGTCCACTTTCATTTTCTACACAAAGAGTGTTTCAGAACTGCTCAATCAAAACTAAGGTTCAAGTCTGTCGGTTGAATGCACAGAACAGTAAGAAGTTTCAAAGATTGCTTCTGTGTAGTTTTCATTTGAAGATATTCCTTTTTCCACCATAGGCCTCTTAGCGCCCTGAAGGTCCACGTGCATTTTCTACAGAAAGAGTGTTTCAAAACCGCTCAATCAAATCTAAGGTTCAAATCTGTTATTTGAATGCACAGAACAGAAAGTAGTTTCACAGAATGCTTCTGTGTAGTTTTTATTTGAAGATATTCCTTTTTCCGCTATAGGCCTCTTAGCGCTCCGAATGTCCACTTGTATTTTCTACAGAAAGGGTGTTTCAGAACTGTTCAATCAAAAGTAAGTTTGAACTCTGTTAGCTGAATGCACAGATCAGAAAGAAGTTTCACAGATTGCTTCTGTGTAGTTTTTATTTGAACATATTCATTTTTGCGCTATAGGCCTCATAGCGCCCTGATTCCACTTGCATTTTCTACAGAAAGAGTGTTTCAGAACTGCTCAATCAAAACTAACGTTCAACTCTGTTAGTTTAATGCACATAACAGTAAGAAGTTTCGCAGATTGTTTCTGTGTAATTTTTATGTGTAGATATTCCTATTTCCGCTATAGGCCCCTTAGCGCTCAGAATGTCCACTTGCATTTTCTACAGAAAGGGTGTTTCAGAACTGCTCAATCAAAAGTAAGGTTCAACTCTGTTAGTTGAATGCACAGAACAGAAAGAAGTTTCACAGATAGGTTCTGAGTAGTTTTTAGTTGAACATATTCCTTTTTCCACTGTAGGCCTCTTAGCGCCCTGAATGTCCACTTGCATTTTCTACAGAAAGAGGGTTTCAGAAGTGCTCAATCAAAACTAAGGTTCAACCCTGTTAGTTGAATGCACAGAACGGAAAGAAGTTTCACAGATTGCTTCTGTGTAGTTCTTGTTTGAAGTTATTCCTTTTTCCACTACAGGCCTCTTAGCGCCATGAATGTCCACTTGCATTTTCTACAGAAATAGTGTCTCAGAACTGCTCAATCAAAATTAAGGTTCAACTATGTTCGTTGAAAGAACAGAACAGTAAGAAGTTTCACACATTGCTTCCGGGTAGTTTTTATTTGAAGATAGTCCTTTTTCAACCATAGGCCTCTTAGCGCCCAGAATGTCCACTTGCATAATCTACAGAAAGACTGTTTCAGAACTGCTCAATCAAAAGTAAGTTTCAAATCTGTTAGCTGAATGCACGGAACAGAAAGGAGTTTCACAGAATGCTATTGTGTAGTTTTTATTTGAAGATATTCCTTTTTGCGCTATAGGCCTCTTAACGCTCCGAACGTCTACTTGCATTTTCTACAGAAAGAGTGTTTCATAACTGCTCAATCAAAAGTAAGGTTCTACTCTCTTAGTTGAATGCACAGAACAGAAAGAAGTTTCACAGATTGCTTCTGTGTAGTTTTTATGTGAACATATTCCTTTTTCCACTATAGGCCTCTTAGCGCCATGAATGTCCACATGCTTTTCCTACAGAAAGAGTGTTTCAGAACTGCTCAGTCAAAATTAAGGTTCAACTGGGTTAGTTGAAAGAACAGAACACCAAGAGGTTTCACAGATTTCTTCTGTGTTGTTTTTATTTGAAGATATTCCTTTTTCCACTATAGGCCTCTTAGCACCCTGAGTGTCCACTTGCATTTTCTACAGAAAGTGTGTTTCTGAACCACTCAATCAAAAGTAAGGTTCATATCTGTTAGTTGAATGCACAGAACAGTAAGAAGTTTCACAGATTGCTTCTGTGTAGTTTTTATTTGAAGATATTACTTTTTCCACTATAGCCCTCTTAGCGCCCTGAATGTCCACTTTCATTTTCTACACAAAGAGTGTTTCAGAACTGCTGAATCAAAAGTAAGGTGAAACTCTGTTAGCTGAACGCACAGAACAGAAAGAAGTTTCACAGAATGCTTCAGTGTACTTTTTATTTGAAGTTATTCCTTTTTCTGCTGTAGGCCTCTTAGCGCTCCGAAGGTCCACTTGCGTTTTATACAGAAAGAGTGTTTCACAACTGCTCAATCAAAGGTAAGGTTCAACTCTGTTAGTTGTATGCACAGAACAGAAAGAAGTTTCACAGAATGATTCTGTGTAGTTTTTATTTGTATATATTCCCATTTCCGCTATAGGCCCCTTAGCGCTCAGAATGTCCACTTGCATTTTCTTCAGAAAGGGTGTTTCAGAACTGCTCAATCACAAGTAAGGTTCAACTCTGTAAGTTGAATGCACAGAACAGAAAGAAGTTTCACAGATAGGTTCTGAGTAGTTTTTAGTTGATCATATTACTTTTTCGGCTGTAGGCCTCTTAGCGCTGCGAATGTCCACTTGCATTTTCTACAGAAAGAGTGTTTCAGAACTGTTCAATCAAAAGTAAGGTTCAACTCTGTTAGTTGAATGCACAGAACAGAAAGAAGTTTCACAGATTGCTTCCGTGTAGTTTTTATTTGAACATATTCATTTTTCTGCTGTAGGCCTCTTAGCGCCCTGAATTTCCACTTGCATTTTCTTCTGAAAGAGTGTTTCAGAACTGCTCAATCAAAACTAAGTTTCAGCTCTGTTAGTTGAAAGCACAGAACAGTAAGAAGTTTCACAGATTGCTTCTCTGTAGTTTTTATTTGAAGATATTCCTTTATCCACCATAGGCCTCTTTGCGCCCTGAATGTCCACTTACATTTTCTACAGAAAGAGTGTTTCAGAACTGCTCAATCAAATGTAAGGTTCAACTCTGTTAGTTGAATGCACAGAAAGAAAGAAGTTTCACAGATGCTTCTGTGTAGTTTTTATTGAATATTTTTTTTTTTTTTTTTTTTTTTTTTTTTTTTTTTTTTTTTTTTTTTTTTTTTTTTTTTATTTGAACATATTAATTTTTCCGCTATAGGCCTCTTAGCGCCCTGAATTTCCACTTGCAATTTCTACAGAAAGAGTGTTTCAAAACTGCTCAATCAAATCTAAGTTTCAACTCTGTTATTTGAATACACAGACCAGAAAGAAGTTTCACAGATTGCTTCTGTGTAGTTTTTATTTGAAGATATTCCTTTTTCCGCTATAGGATTCTTAGCGCTCCGAATGTCCACTTGCATTTTCTACAGAGAGACTGTTTCTGAACTGCTGTATCAAAAGTAAGGTTCAACACTGTTAGTTGAATGCACAGAAGAGAAAAAAGTTTCACAGAATGCTTCTGTGTGGTTTTTATTTAAAGATATTCCTTTTGCATTATAGGCCTCTTAGTACTCCGAATGTCAACTTGCAGTTTCTACAGAAAGAGTGTTTCAGAAATGCTCAATAAAAATTAAGCTTCAACTCTATTAGTTGAATGCACAGAACATAAAGAGTTTTCACAGAATTCTTCTGTGTAGATTTTATTTGAAGATATTCCTTTCTCCGCTACAGGCCTCTTAGCGCTCCGACTGTCCACTTGCATTTTCTACAGAAAGAGTGTTTGAGAACTGCTCAATCAAATGTAAGGTTCAACTCTGTTAGTTGAATGCACAGAACAGAATGTAGTTTCACAGAATGCTTCTGTGTAGCTTTATTTGAATATATTCCTATTTCCGCTATGGGCCTCTTAGCACTCCGAATGTCCACATGCATTTTCTACAGAAAGAGTGTTTCAGAACTGCACAATCAAAATTAAGGCTCAAATGTGTTAGTTGAAAGAACAGAACAGTAAGAAGTTTCACAGATTGCTTCTCTGTAGTTTTTATTTGAAGATATTCCTTTATCCACCATAGGCTTCTTAGCGCCCTGAATGTCCCATTGCATTTTCTACAGAAAGAGTGTTTCACAACCGCTCAATCAAAAGTAGGTTTCAAATCTGTTAGTTGAATGCACAGAACAGAAAGAAGTTACAGAGAAAGCTTCTGTGTAGTTTTTCTTTGAAGATATTCCTTTTTCCGCTATAGTCCACTTAGCGCTCCGAATGTCCACTAGCATTTTCTACAGAAAGAGTATTTCAGAACTGTTCAATCAAAAGAAATGTTCAACTCTGTTAGTTGAATGCACAGAACAGAAGGAAGTCTCACAGATTGCTTCTGTGTAGTTTTTATTTGAACATATACATTTTTCCGCTATAGGCCTCTTAGCGCCCTGAATTTCCACTTGCATTTTCTACATAAAGAGTGTTTCAGAACTGCTCCATCAAAACTAAGGTTCAACTCTGTTAGTTGAATGCACAGAACAGTAAGTACCTTCACAGATTGCTTCTGTGTAGTTTTTATTTGAAGGTATTCCTTTTTCCGCTATAGGCCACTTAGCCCCATGAATGTCCACTTGCATTTTCTACAGAAATTGTGTTTCAGAACTGCTCAATCAAAAGTAAGGATCAATTCCGTTAGTTGAATGTACAGTACAGAAAGAAGTTTCACAGATTGATTCTGTGTAGTTTCTATTTGAAGATATTCCTTTATCCACTATAGGACTCTTAGCGCCATGAATGTCCACTTGCATTTTCTACAGAAAGAGTGTTTAAGAACTACTCGATCAATACTAAGTTTCAAATCTGTTTGTTGAAAGCACAGAACAGTAAGAAGTTTCACAGATTGCTTCTGTGTAGTTTTTATTTGATCATATTCCTTTTTCCGATATAGGCCTCTTAGCGCTCCGAATGTTCACTTGCATTTTCTACAGAAGGAGTGTTTCAGAACTGCTCAATCAAAAGTAAGGTTCAACTCTGTTAGTTGAATGCACAGAAAAGAAGGAAGTTTCACAGATTGCTACCGTGTAGTTTTTATTTGAACATATTCATTTTTCCGCTATAGGCCTCTTATCTCCCTGAATTTCCACTTTCATTTTCTACAGAAAGAGTGTTTCAGAACTCCTCAATGAAAACTAAGTTTCAGCTCTGTTAGTTGAAAGCACAGAACACTAAGAAGTTTCACAGATTGCTTCTGTGTAGTTTTTATTTGAAGATATTCCTTTTTCCACCATAGGCCTCTTATCGCCCTGAATGTCCAATTACATTTTCTACAGAAAGAGATTTTCAGAACTGCTCAATCAAATGTGAGGTTCAACTCTGTTAGTTAAATGCACAGAACAGAAAGAAGTTTCACCGAATGCTTCTGTGTAGTTTTGATTTGAAGATATTCCTTTTTCCGCTATAGGCCTCTTAGCTCTCCGAGTGTCCACTTGCATTTTCTACAGAAAGAGTGTATCAAAATTGTTCAGTCAAAAGTAAGGTTCAACTCTGTTAGTTGAATGCACAGAACAGAAAGAAGTTTGACATATTGCTTCTGTGTAGTTTTTATATGAACATATTCATTTTTCCGCTGTAGGCCTCTTAGCGCCCTGAATTTCCACTTGCATTTTCTACAGAAAGAGTGTTTCAGAACTGCTCAATCAAAAGTAAGGTTCAACTCTGTTAGTTGAATGCAGAGAACAGAAAGAAGTTTCACAGAATGCTTCTGTGTAGTTTTTATTTGAAGATATTAATTTTTCCGCTGTAGGCCTGTTAGCGCTCCGAAGGTCCACTTGCATTTTCTTCAGAAAGAGTGTTTCAAAACTGCTAAATCAAAAGGAAGATTCAACTCCTTTAGTTGAATGCCCAGAACAGAGAGAAGTTTCACAAATATCTTCTGTGTTGTTTTTATTTGTACATATTCCTTTTTCCACTATAGGCCTCTTAGCGCCCTGAATGTCCACTTGCTTTTTCTACAGAAAGAGTGTTTCAGAACTGCTCAATCAAATCTAAGGTTCAACACTGTTAGTTGAATGCACAGAACAGAAAGAAATTTCACAGATTGCTTTTGTTAGTTTTTATTTGAAGATATTCTTTATCCACTATAGCCTCTTAGCGCATGAATATCCACTGCATTTTAAAAAGAGTGTTCAGAACTACTCAATCAATACTAAGTTTCACTCTGTTAGTTGAAAGCACAGAAAGTAAGAAGTTTCACAGATTGCTTCTGTGTAGTTTTTATTTGATCATATTCCTTTTTCTGATATAGGCCTCTTAGCGCTCCGAATGTCCACTTCCATTTTCTACAGAAAGTGTGTTCCAGAACTGTTCAATCCAAAGTAAGTTTCAACTCTGTTAGTTAAATGCACAGAACAGAAAGAAGTTTCACAGATTGCTTCCGTGTAGTTTTTATTTGAACATATTCATTTTTCCGCTATAGGCCTCTTAGAGCCCTGAATTTCCACTTTCATTTTCTACAGAAAGAGTGTTTCAGAACTGCTCAATCAAATGTAAGTTTCAAGTCTGTTAGTTGAATGCAGAGAACAGATTGCTTCTGTGTAGTTTTATTTGAACATATTCATTTTTCCGCTATAGGCCTCTTAGCGCCCTGAATTTCCACTTGCATTTTCTACAGAAAGAGTGTTTCAGAAATGCTCAATCAAAACTAAGGTTCAACTATGTTAGTTGAATGCACAGAATAGTAAGAAGTTTCACAGATTTTTTCTGTGTAGATTTTACTTGAAGATATTCCATTTTCCACTATAGGCCTATTAGCGCCCTTAATGTCCACTTGCATTTTCTACAAAAAGAGTGTTTCAGAACTGGTCAATCAAAAGTAAGGTTCAATTCTGTTAGTTGAATGCACAGAACAGAAAGAAGTTTCACAGAATGCTTCTGTGTAGTTTTTATTTGAAGATATTCCTTTTTCCGCTATACTCCTCTTAGCGCTCCGAAAATCCACTTGCATTTTCCAAAGAAAGAGTGTTTCAGAACTGCTCAATAAAAAGTAAGGTTCTATTCTGATAGTTGAATGAACGGAACAGAAAAAAGTTTCACAGATTGATTCTGTGTAGTTTACATTTGAAGGTATTGCTTTTTCCACCATAGGCCTCGTAGCGCCCTGAATGTCCCTTGCATTTTCTACAGAAAGGGTGTTTCAGACTGCTCAATCAAAAGTAAGGTTGAATTCTGTTAGTTGAATGCACAGAACAGAAAGAAGTTTCAGAGATTTCTTCTGTGTAGTTTTTGTTTGAAGATATTCCTTTTTCTACTATGGGCCTCTTAGCGCCATGAATGTCAACTTGCATTTTCTACAGAAATAGAGTTTCAGAACTGCGCAATCAAAAGTAAGGTTAAACTCTGTTCTTGAATGCACAGAACAGAAATAAGTTTCACAGAATGCTTCTGTGTAGTTTTTATTTGAAGGTATTACTTTTTCCGCTATAGGCCTCTTAGCGCTCCGAATGTCCACTTGCATTTTCTACAGAAAGAGAGTTTCAGAACTTCTCAATCAAAAGTAAGGTTCAAATCCGTTAGTTGAATGCACAGAAAAGAGAGAAGTTTCACAGATAGCTTCTGTGTAGTTTTTATGTGAACTTTTTCCTTTTTCCACTATAGTACCTTAGTGCCCTGAGTGTCCACTTGTATATTCTACAGAAAGAGTGTTTCAGAACTGCTCAATCAAAACTGAGGTTCAACTCTGTTAGTTGAATGCACAGAACAGTAAGAAGTTTCACAGATTTCTTCTGTGCAGTTTTTATTTGAAAGTATTCCTTTTCCACTATAGGCCTCTTAGCGCCCTGAATGTCCAATTGCATTTTCTACAGAAAGAGTGTTTCAGAACAGCGCAATCAATAGTAAGGTTAAGCTCTGTTAGTTGTATGCACAGAACAGAGAGAAGTTTCACAGATTGCTTCTGTGTAATTTTTGTTTGAAGATATTCCCTTTTCCACTATAGGCATCATAGCGCCATGAATGTCCACTTGCATTTTATACAGAAAGAGTGTTTCAGAACTGTTCAATCAAAACTAAGGTTCAACTGTGTTAGTTTAAAGAACAGAACCGTAAGAAGTTTCACAGATTGCTTCTGTGTAGTTTTTTTTGAAGGTATTCCTTTTTCCACCATAGGGCTCTTAGCGCCTGAATGTCCACTTGCATTTCCTACAGAAAGGGTGTTTCATAACTGCTCAATATAAACTAAGGTTCAACTCTGTTAGTTGAATGCACAGAACTGTAAGAAGTTTCACAGATTGCTTCTGTGTAGTTTTTATTTGAACATATTCATTTTTCCGCTATAGGCCTCTTAGCGCCCTGAATGTTCACTTGCATTTTCTACAGAAAGAGTGTTTCAGAACTTCTCAATCAAAAGTAAGTTTCAACTCCATTAGTTGAATGCACAAAAGAGAGAGAAGTTTCACAGAAAGCTTCTGTGTAGTTTTTATGTGTACTTTTTCCTTTTTCCACTATAGGCCTCTTAGCGCCCTGAATGTCCAATGGCATTTTCTACAGAAAGAGTGTTTCAGAACTGCTCAATCAAAAGTAAGTTTAAACTCCGATAGTTGAATGCACTGAACAGAAAGAAGTTTCACAGAATGCTTCTGTATAGTTTTTATTTGAAGATATTTCTTTTTCTGCTGTAGGCCTCTTAGCGCTCAGAAGTTCCACTCGCATTTTCTACAGAAAGAGTGTTTCAGAACTGCTCAATTAAAAGTAAGGTTCAACTCTGTTAGTTGAATGCACAGAACAGAAAGAAGCTTCACAGATTGCTTCTGTGTAGTTTTTGTTTGAAGATATTCCTTTTTCTACTATGGACCTCTTAGCCCCGTGAATGTCCACTTTCATTTTCTACAGAAAGAGTGTTTCAGAACTGCTCAATCAAAACTAAGTTTCAACTCTGATAGTTGAATGCACAGAACAGAGAGAAGTTTCACAGATATCTTCTGTGTAGTTTTTATTTGAACTTATTCCTTTTTCCACTATAGGCCTCTTAGCGCCCTGAATGTCCACTTGTATTTTCTACAGAAAGAGTGTTTCAGAACTGTTCAATCAAAATTAAGGTTCAACTGTGTTAGTTTAAAGAACAGAACAGTCAGAATTTTCACAGATTGCTTCTGTGTAGTTTTTATATGAAGGTGTTACTTTTTCCACCATAGGCCTCTTAGCGCCTGAATATCCACATGCATTTTCTACAGAAAGGGAGTTTCAGAACTGCTCAATCAAAAGTAAGGTTGAACTCTGTTAGTTGAATGCACAGAACTGTAAGAAGTTTCACAGATAGCTTCTTTGTAGTTTTTATTTGAACATATACATTTTTCAACTATAGGCCTCTTAGCGCCCTGAATGTTCACTTGCATTTTCTGCAGAAAGAGTGTTTCATAACTGCTCAATATAAACTAAGGTTCCACTCTGTTAGTTGAATGCACAGAACAGCAAGAAGTTTCACAGATTGCTTCTGTGTGGTTTTTATTTGAAGATATTCCTTTTCCCACTATAGGCCTCTCAGCGCCCTGAATGTCCACTTGCATTTTCTACAGAAAGGGTGTTTCAGAACTGCTCAATAAAAACTACCGTTCAACTATGTTAGTTGAATGCACAGAACAGTAAGAAGTTTCGCAGATTACTTCTGTGCAGTTTTTATTTGAAAATATTCCTTTTTCCACTATAGGCCTCTTAGTTCCCTGAATGTCCAATAGCATTTTCTATAGAAAGGGTGTTTCAGAAGTGCTCAATCAAATGTAAGGTTCAACTCTGTTAGATGAATGCAAAGAACAGAAAAAGTTTCACCGAATGCTTCTGTGTAGTTTGTATTTGAAGGTATTATTTTTCCGCTATAGGCCTCTTAGCGCTCCGAATTTCCAGTTGCATTTTCTACAGAAAGAGTGTTTCAGAACTTCTCAATCAAAAGTAAGGTTCAACTCCGTTAGTTGAATGCACAGAACAGAGAGAAGTTTCACAGATAGCTTCTGTGTAGTTTTTATGTGAACTTTTTCCTTTTTCCACTATAGTCCTCTTAGCGCCCTGAATGTCCACTTGTATTTTCTACAGAAAGAGTGTTTCCGAACGGCTCAATCAAAACTGAGGTTCAACATGGTTAGTTGAATGCACAGAACAGTAAGGAGTTTCACAGATTTCTTCTGTGCATTGTTTATTTGAAAATATTCCCTTTCCACTATAGTCCTCTTAGCGCCCTGAATGTCCAATTGCATTTTCTACAGAAAGAGTGTTTCAGAACTGCTCAATCAAAAGTAAGGTTAAACTCTGTTAGTTGAATGCACAGAACAGAAAGAAGTTTCACAGAATGCTTCTGTATAGTTCTTATTTTAAGATATTTATTTTTCCGCTATGGGCCTCTTAGCGCTCCGAAGGTCCACTTGCATTTTCAACAGAAAGAGTGTTTCAGAATTGCTCAATCAAAAGTAAGGTTCAACTCGGTTAGTTGAATGCACAGAACAGAAAGAAGTTTCACAGATTGCTTCTGTGTGGTTTTTGATTGAAGGTGTTATTTTTTCTAATATGGGCCTCTTAGCGCCATGAATGTCCACTTGCATTTTCTACAGAAAGAGTGTTTCAGAACTGCTCAATCAAAACTAAGGTTCAACTCTGTTAGTTGAATGCAAGAACAGAGAGAAGTTTCACAGATATCTTCTGTGTAGTTTTTATATTAACTTATTCTTTTTTCCACTACAGGCCTCTTAGCGCCCTGAATGACCTCTTGCATTTTCTACAGAAAGAGTGTTTCAGAACTGCTCAATCAAAACTAAGGTTCAACTCTGTTTGTTGAATGCACAGAACAGAAAGAAGTTTCACAGATTGCTTCTTTGTAGTTTTTGTTGGAAGATATTCCCTTTTCCACCATAGTCCTCTTAGCGCCATGAATGTCCACTTTCATTTTCTACAGAAAGAGTGTTTCAGAAATGCTCAATAAAAATTAAGGTTCAACTGTGTTACTTTAAAGAACAGAACCGTAAGAAGTTTCACATATTGCTTCTGTGTAGTTTTTATTTGAAGGTGACCCTTTTTCCACCAAAGGCCTCTTAGCGCCCTGAATGACCACTTGTATTTTCTACAGAAAGAGGGTTTCAGAACTGCTCAATCAAAAGTAAGGTTGAATTCTGTTAGTTGAATGCACAGAACTGTAAGAAGTTTCACAGATAGCTTCTTTGTAGTTTTTATTGAACATATACATTTTTCAACTATAGGCCTCTTAGCGCCCTGAACGTTCACTTGCATTTTCTGCAGAAAGAGTGTTTCATAACTGCTCAATATAAACTAAGGTTCCACTCTGTTAGTTGAATGCACAGAACAGCAAGAAGTTTCACAGATTGCTTCTGTGTTGTTTTTATTTGAAGATATTCCTTTTCCCACTATAGGCCTCTCAGCGCCCTGAATGTCCACTTGCATTTTCTACAGAAAGGTGTTTCAGAACTGCTCAATAAAAACTACCGTTCAACTATGTTAGTTGAATGCACAGAACAGTAAGAAGTTTCGCAGATTACTTCTGTGCAGTTTTTATTTGAAAATATTCCTTTTTCCACTATAGGCCTCTTAGTTCCCTGAATGTCCAATAGCATTTTCTATAGAAAGGGTGTTTCAGAAGTGCTCAATCAAATGTAAGGTTCAACTCTGTTAGATGAATGCAAAGAACAGAAAAAGTTTCACCGAATGCTTCTGTGTAGTTTGTATTTGAAGGTATTATTTTTCCGCTATAGGCCTCTTAGCGCTCCGAATTCCAGTTGCATTTTCTACAGAAAGAGTGTTTCAGAACTTCTCAATCAAAAGTAAGGTTCAACTCGGTTAGTTGAATGCACAGAACAGAGAGAAGTTTCACAGATAGCTTCTGCGTAGTTTTTATGTGAACTTTTTCCTTTTTCCACTATAGTCCTCTTAGCGCCCTGAATGTCCACTTGTATTTTCTACAGAAAGAGTGTTTCCGAACGGCTCAATCAAAACTGAGGTTCAACATGGTTAGTTGAATGCACAGAACAGAAAGGAGTTTCACAGATTTCTTCTGTGCATTGTTTATTTGAAAATATTCCCTTTCCACTATAGTCCTCTTAGCGCCCTGAATGTCCAATTGCATTTTCTACAGAAAGAGTGTTTCAGAACTGCTCAATCAAAAGTAAGGTTAAACTCTGTTAGTTGAATGCACAGAACAGAAAGAAGTTTCACAGAATGCTTCTGTATAGTTCTTATTTTAAGATATTTATTTTTCCGCTATGGGCCTCTTAGCGCTCCGAAGGTCCACTTGCATTTTCAACAGAAAGAGTGTTTCAGAATTGCTCAATCAAAAGTAAGGTTCAACTCGGTTAGTTGAATGCACAGAACAGAAAGAAGTTTCACAGATTGCTTCTGTGTGGTTTTTGATTGAAGGTGTTATTTTTTCTAATATGGGCCTCTTAGCGCCATGAATGTCCACTTGCATTTTCTACAGAAAGAGTGTTTCAGAACTGCTCAATCAAAACTAAGGTTCAACTCTGTTAGTTGAATGCACAGAACAGAGAGAAGTTTCACAGATATCTTCTGTGTAGTTTTTATATTAACTTATTCTTTTTTCCACTACAGGCCTCTTAGCGCCCTGAATGACCTCTTGCATTTTCTACAGAAAGAGTGTTTCAGAACTGCTCAATCAAAACTAAGGTTCAACTCTGTTTGTTGAATGCACAGAACAGAAAGAAGTTTCACAGATTGCTTCTTTGTAGTTTTTGTTGGAAGATATTCCCTTTTCCACCATAGTCCTCTTAGCGCCATGAATGTCCACTTTCATTTTCTACAGAAAGAGTGTTTCAGAAATGTTCAATAAAAATTAAGGTTCAACTGTGTTACTTTAAAGAACAGAACCGTAAGAAGTTTCACATATTGCTTCTGTGTAGTTTTTATTTGAAGGTGACCCTTTTTCCACCAAAGGCCTCTTAGCGCCCTGAATGCCCACTTGTATTTTCTACAGAAAGGGGGTTTCAGAACTGCTCAATCAAAAGTAAGGTTGAATTCTGTTAGTTGAATGCACAGAACTGTAAGAAGTTTCACAGATAGCTTCTTTGCAGTTTTTATTGAACATACACCTTTTTCAACTATAGGCCGCTTAGCGCCCTGAATGTTCACTTGCATTTTCTGCAGAAAGAGTGTTTCATAACTGCTCAATATAAACTAAGGTTCAACTCCGTTAGTTGAATGCACAGAACAGTAAGAAGTTTCACAGAATGCTTCTGTGTAGTTTGTATATGAAGGTATTACTTTTTCCGCTATAGGCCTCTTAGCGCTCCGAAAGTCCACTTCCATTTTCTACAGAAAGGGTGTTTCAGAACTGCTCAATAATAACTAAGGTTCAACGCTGTTAGTTGAATGAACAGAACAGTAAGAAGTTTCAGAGATGGCTTCTGTGTGGTTTTTATTTGAAGATATTCCTTTTCCCACTATAGGCCTCTCAGCGCCCTGAATGTCCACTTGCATTTTCTACAGAAAGAGTGTTTCAGAACTGCTCAATAAAAACTACCGTTCAATATGTTAGTAGAATGCACAGAACAGTAATAAGTTTCTCAGATTGCTTCTGTGCAGTTTTTATTTGAAAATATTCCTTTTTCCACTATAGGCCTCTTAGCTCCCTGAATGTCCAATTGCATTTTCCGTAGAAAGGGTGTTTCAGAAGTGCTCAATGAAAAGTATGGTTCAACTCTGTTAGATGAATGCAAAGAACAGAAAGAAGTTTCACAGAATGCTTCTGTGTAGTTTGTATTTGAAGGTATTACTTTTTCCGCTGTAAGCCTCTTAGCGCTCCGAAGGTCCACTTGCATTTTCTACAGAAAGAGTGTTTCAGAACTTCTCAATCAAAAGTAAGGTTCAACTCCATTAGTTGAATGCACAGAACAGAGAGAAGTTTCACAGATAGCTTCTGTGTAGTTTTTATTTGAACATTTTCCTTTTTCCACTATAGTCCTCTTAGCGCCCTGAATATCCACTTGTATTTTCTACAGAAAGAGTGCTTCAGAACTGCTCAATCAAAACTGAGGTTCAAGTCTGTTAGTTGAATGCACAGAACAGTAAGAAGTTTCACAGATTTCTTCTGTGCAGTTTTTATTTGAAAATATTTCTTTTCCACTATAGGCCTCTTTGCGCCCCGAATGTCCAATTGCATTTTCTACAGAAAGAGTGTTTCAGAACTGCTCAATCAAAAGTAAGGTTAAACTCTGTTAGTTGAATGCACAGAACAGAGAGAAGTTTCACAGAATAATTCTGTATAGTTTTTATTTGAAGATATTACTTTTTCCGCTATAGGCCTCTTAGCGCTCCGAAGGTCCACTTGCATTTTCTACAGAAAGAGTGTTTCAGAACTTCTCAATCAAAAGTAAGGTTCAAATCCGTTAGTTGAATGCACAGAACAGAGAGAAGTTTCACAGATAGCTTCTGTGTAGTTTTTATGTGAACTTTTTCCTTTTTCCACTATAGTCTTCTTAGCGCGCTGAATGTCCAATAGTATTTTCTACAGAAAGAGTCTTTCAGAACTGCTCAATCAAAACTGAGTTTCAACTCTGTTAGTTGAATGCACAGAACAGTAAGAAGTTTCACAGATTTCTTCTGTGCAGTTTTTATTTGAAAATATTCCTTTTCCACTATAGGCCTCTTAGCGCCCTGAATGTCCAATTGCATTTTCTACAGAAAGAGTCTTTCAGAACTGCTCAATCAAAAGTAAGGTTAGACTCTGTTAGTTGAATGCACAGAACAGAAAGAAGTTTCACAGAATGCTACTGTGTAGTTTTTATTTGAAGATATTACTTTTTCCGCTATAGGCCTCTTAGCGCTCCGAATGTCCACTTGCATTTTCTACAGAAAGAGTGTTTCAGAACTGCTCAATCAAAACTAAGGTTCAACTCTGTTAGTTGAATGCACAGAACAGAGAGAAGTTTCACAGATATCTTCTGTGTAGTTTTTATTTTAACTTATTCCTTTTTCCACTATAGGCCTCTTAGCGCCCTGAATGTCCACATGTATTTTATACAGAAAGAGTGTTTCAGAACTGCTCAATCAAAACTAAGGTTCAACTCGGTTAGTTGAATGCACAGAACAGTAAGAAGTTTCACAGATTGCTTCTGTGTAGTTTTTATTTGAAGGTATTCCTTTTTCCACCATAGGCCTCTTAGCGCTCCGAAGTCCACTTGCATTTTCTACAGAAAGAGTGTTTCAGAACTTCTCAATCAAAAGTAAGTTTCAACTCCGTTAGTTGAATGCACCGAACAGAGAGAAGTTTCACAGATAGCTTCTGTGTAGTTTTTATGTGAACTTTTTCCTTTTTCCACTATAGTCTTCTTAGCGCGCTGAATGTCCAATTGTATTTTCTACAGAAAGAGTCTTTCAGAACTGCTCAATCAAAACTGAGTTTCAACTCTGTTAGTTGAATGCACAGAACGGTAAGAAGTTTCACAGATTTCTTCTGTGCAGTTTTTATTTGAAAATATTCCTTTTCCACTATAGGCCTCTTAGCGCCCTGAATGTCCAATTGCATTTTCTACAGAAAGAGTCTTTCAGAACTGCTCAATCAAAAGTAAGGTTAGACTCTGTTAGTTGAATGCACAGAACAGAAAGAAGTTTCACAGAATGCTACTGTGTAGTTTTTATTTGAAGATATTACTTTTTCCGCTATAGGCCTCTTAGCGCTCCGAATGTCCACTTGCATTTTCTACAGAAAGAGTGTTTCAGAACTGCTCAATCAAAAGTAAGGTTCAACTCTGTTAGTTGAATGCACAGAACAGAAAGAGTTTCACAGATTGCTTCTGCGTAGTTTTTGTTTGAAGATACTCCTTTTTCTACTATGGGGCTCTTAGCGCCATGAATGTCCACTTGCATTTTCTACAGAAAGAGTGTTTCAGAACTGCTCAATCAAAACTAAGGTTCAACTCTGTTAGTTGAGTGCACAGAACAGAGAGAAGTTTCACAGATATCTTCTGTGTAGTTTTTATTTTAACTTATTCCTTTTTCCACTATAGGCCTCTTAGCGCCCTGAATGTCCACATGTATTTTATACAGAAAGAGTGTTTCAGAACTGCTCAATCAAAACTAAGGTTCAACTCTGTTAGTTGAATGCACAGAAAAGAAAGAAGTTTCACAGATAGCTTCTTTGTAGTTTTTGTTTGAAGATAATCCCTTTTCCACTATAGGCCTCTTAGCGCCATGAATGTCCACTTGCATTTTCTACAGAAAGAGTCTTTCAGAACTGTTCAATCAAAATTAAGGTTCAACTGTGTTAGTTTAAAGAACAGAACCGTAAGAAGTTTCACAGATTGCTTCTGTGTAGTTTTTATTTGAAGGTATTACTTTTTCCACCATAGGCCTCTTAGCGCCCTGAATGTCCACTTGCATTTTCTACAGAAAGAGTGTTTCAGAACTGCTCAATCAAAAGTAAGGTTCAACTCTGTTAGTTGAATGCACAGAACAGAAAGGAGTTTCACAGATTGCTTCTCTGTAGTTTTTTTTGAAGATATTCCTTTTTCTACTATGGGCCTCTTAGCGCCATGAATGTCCAATTGCATTTTCTACAGAAAGAGTGTTTCAGAACTGCTCAATCAAAACTTAGGTTCAACTCTGTTAGTTGAATGCACAGAACAGAGAGAAATTTCACAGATATCTTCTCTGTAGTTTTTATTTGAACTTATTCCTTTTTCCACTATAGGCCTCTTAGCGCCCTGAATGTCCACTTGTATTTTCTACAGAAAGAGTGTTTCAGAACTGCTCAATCAAACCTGAGGTAAACTCTGTTAGTAGAATGCACAGAACAGTAAGAAGTTTCACAAATTTCTTCTGTGCATTTTTTATTTGAAAATACTCCTTTTCCACTACAGGCCTCTTAGCGCCCTGAATGTCCAATTGCATTTTCTACAGAAAGAGTGTTTCCGAACTGCTCAATGAAAAGTAAGTTTCAACTCTGTTAGTTGAATGCACAGAACAGAAAGAAGTTTCACAGATTGCTTCTGTGTAGTTTTTGTTTGAAGATATTCCTTTTTCTACTATGGCGCTCTTAGCGCCATGAATGTCCACATGCATTTTCTACAGAAAGAGTGTTTCAGAACTGCTCAATCAAAACTAAGGTTCAACACTGTTAGTTGAATGCACAGAACAGTAAGAAGTTTCACAGATTGTTTCTGTGTAGTTTTTATTTGAAGATATTACTTTTCCCACTATAGGCCTCTCAGCGCCCTGAATGTCCACTTACATTTTCTACAGAAAGAGTGTTTCAGAACTGCTCAATAAAAACTACCGTTCAACTATGTTAGTTGAATGCACAGAAGAGTAAGAAGTTTCGCAGATTGCTTCTGTGCAGTTTTTATTTGAAAATATGCCTTTTTCCACTATAGGCCTCTTAGCTCCCTGAATGTCCAATTGCATTTTCTATAGAAAGGGTGTTTCAGAAGTGCTCAATCAAAAGTAAGGTTCAACTCTGTTAGACGAATGTAAATAACAGAAAGAAGTTTCACAGAATGCTTCTGTGTAGTTTGTATTTGAAGGTATTACTTTTTCCGCTATAGGCCTCTTAGCGCTCTGAAGGTCCACTTGCATTTTCTACAGAAAGAGGGTTTGAGAACTTCTCAATCAAAAGTAAGGTTCAACTCCGTTAGTTGAATGCAAAGAACAGAGAGAAGTTTCACAGATAGCTTCTGTGTAGTTTTTATGTGAACTTTTTCCTTTTTCCACTATAGTCCTCTTAGCGCCCTGAATGTCCACTTGTATTTTCTACAGAAAGAGTGTTTCAGAACTGCTCAATCAAAACTGAGGTTCAACTCTGTTAGTTGAATGCACAGAATACTAAGAAGTTTCACAGATTTCTTCTGTGCAGTTTTTATTTGAAAATATTCCTTTTCCACTATAGGCCTCTTAGCGCCCTGAATGTCCAATTGCATTTTCTACAGAAAGAGTGTTTCAGAACTGCTCAATCAAAACTAAGGTTAAACTCTGTTAGTTGAATGCACAGAACAGAGAGAAGTTTCACAGATATCTTCTGTGTAGTTTTTATTTGGACGTACTCCTTTTTCCACTATAGGCCTCTTAGCGCCCTGAATATCCACTTGTATTTTCTACAGAAAGAGTGTTTCATAACTGCTCAATCAAAACTAAGGTTCAATTCTGTTAGTTGAATGCACAGAACAGAAGGAAGTTTCACGGATTGCTTCTTTGTAGTTTTTGTTTGAAGATATTCCCTTTTCCACTATAGGCCTCTTAGCGCCCTGAATGTCCACTTGCATTTTCTACAGAAAGTGTGTTTTAGAACTGTTCAATCAAAATTAAGGTTCAACTGTGTTAGTTTAAAGAACAGAACCGTAAGAAGTTTCACAGATTGTTTCTGTGTAGTTTTTATTTGAAGGTATTCCTTTTTCCACCATAGGCCACTTAGCGCCCTGAATGTCCACTTCCATTTTCTATAGAAAGGGGGTTTCAGAACTGCTCAATCAAAAGTAAGGTTGAACTCTGTTAGTTGAATGCACAGAACTGTAAGAAGTTTCACAGATAGCTTCTTTGTAGTTTTTTTTTGGAACTTATACCTTTTTCAACTATAGGCCTCATTGCGCCCTGAATGTTCACTTGTATTTTCTGCAGAAAGCGTGTTTCATAACTGCTCAATATAAACTAAGGTTCAACTCTGTTAGTGGAATGCACAGAACAGTAAGAAGTTTCACAGATTGTTCTGTGTAGTTTTTATTGAACTTATTCATTTTTCCGCTATAGGCCTCTTAGCGCCCTGAATGTTCACTTGCATTTTCTACAGAAAGAGTGTTTCAGAACTGCTCAATAATAACTAAGGTTCAACTCGGTTAGTTGAATGCACAGAACAGTAAGAAGATTAACAGATTGCTTCTGTTTGGTTTTTATTTGAAGATATTCTTTTCCCACTATAGGCCTCTCAGCGCCCTGAATGTCCACTTGCATTTTCTACAGAAAGAGTGTTTCAGAACTGCTCAATAAAAACTACCGTTCAACTCTGTTAGTTGAATGCACAGAACAGAAGGAAGTTTCACAGATTGCTTCTGTGTAGTTTTTGTTTGAAGATATTCCTTTTTCTACTATGGGCCTCTTAGCGCCATGAATGTCCACACGCCTTTTCTACCGAAAGTGTGATTCAGAACTGCTCAATCAAAACTAAGGTTCAAATCTGTTAGTTGAATCCACAGAACAGAGAGAAATTTCACAGATATCTTCTGTGTAGTTTTTATTTGAACTTATTCCTTTTTCCACTATAGGCCTCTTAGCGCCCTGAATGTCCACTTCTATTTTCTAAAGAAAGAGTGTTTCAGAACTGCTCAATCAAACTAAGGTTCAACTCTGTTAGTTGAATGCACAGAACAGAAAGAAGTTTCACAGATTGCTTCTTTGTAGTTTTTGTTTGAAGATATTCCCTTTTCCACTATAGGGTTCTTAGCGCCATGAATGTCCACTTGCATTTTCTACAGAAAGACTGTTTCAGAACTGTTCAATCAAAATTAAGGTTCAACTGTGTTAGTTTAAAGAACAGAACCGTAAGAAGTTTCACAGATTGCTTCTGTGTAGTTTTTATTTGAAGGTATTCTTTTTTCCACCATAGGCCTCTTAGCGCCCTGAATGTCCACTTGCATTTTCTACAGAAAGGGTGTTTCAGAACTCCTCAATCAAAAGTAAGGTTGAACTCTGTTAGTTGAATGCACAGAACTGTAAGAAGTTTCACAGATAGCTTCTTTGTAGTTTTTATTTGAACATACACCTTTTTCAACTATAGGCCTCTTAGCGCCCTGAATGTTCACTTGCATTTTCTGCAGAAAGAGTGTTTCATAACTGCTCAATATAAACTAAGGTTCAAATCTGTTAGTTGAATGCACAGAACAGTAAGAAGTTTCACAGATTGCTTCTGTGTGGATTTTATTTGAAGATATTCCTTTTTCCACTATAGGCCTCTCATCGCCCTGAATGTCCACTTGCATTTTCTACAGAAAGAGTGTTTCAGAACTGCTCAATAAAACTACCGTTCAGCTATGTTAGTGGAATGCACAGAACAGTCAGAAGTTTCGCAGACTGCTTCTGTGCAGTTTTAATTTGAAAATATTCCTTTTTCCACTATAGGCCTATTATCTCCCTGAATGTGCAATTGCATTTTCTATAGAAATGGTGTTTCAGAAGTGCTCAATCAAAAGTAAGGTTCAACACTGTTAGATGAATGCAAAGAACAGAAAGAAGTTTCACCGAATGCTTCTGTGTAGTTTGTATTTGAAGTTATTACTTTTTCCGCTATAGGCCTCTTACCGCTCCGAATGTCCACTTGCATTTTCTACAGAAAGAGTGTTTCAGAACTTCTCAATCAAAAGTAACGTTCAACTCCGAAAGTTGAATGCACAGAACAGAGGGAATTTTCACAGATAGCTTCTGTGTAGTTTTTATGTGAACTTATTTCCTTTTTCCACTATAGTCCTCTTAGCGCCCTGAATGTCCACTTGTATTTTCTACAGAAAGAGTGTTTCAGAACTGCTCAATCAAAACTTTGGTTCAACCCTGTTAGTTGAATGCACAGAACAGTAAGAAGTTTCAGAGATTTCTTCTGTGCAGTTTTTATTTGAAAATATTCCTTTTCCACTATAGGCCTCTTAGCGCCCTGAATGTCCAATTGCATTTTCTACAGAAAGAGTGTTTCAGAACTGCTCAATCAAAAGTAAGGTTAAAATCTGTTAGTTGAATGCACAGAACAGAAAGAAGTTTCACAGAATGCTTCTGTGTAGTTTTTATTTGAAGATATTACTTTTTCCGCTATAGGCCTCTTAGCGCTCCGAAGGTCCACTTGCATTTTCTACAGAAAGAGTGTTTCAGAACTGCTCAATCAAATGTAAGGTTCAACTCTGTTAGTTGAATGCACAGAACAGAAAGAAGTTTCACTGATTGATTCTGTGTAGTTTTTGTTTGAAGATATTCCTTTTTCTACTATGGGCCTCTTATCTCCATGAATGTCCACTTGCATTTTCTACTGAAAGGGTGTTTCAGAACTGCTCAATCAAAACTAAGGTTCAACTCTGTTAGTTGAATGCACAGAACAGAGAGAAGTTTCACAGATATCTTCTGTGTAGTTTTTATTTGAACATATTTCTTTTTCCACTATAGGCCTCTTAGCTCCCTGAACTTCCACTTGTATTTTCTACAGAAAGAGTGTTTCAGAACTGCTCAATCAAAACTAAGGTTCAACTCTGTTAGTTGAATGCACAGAACAGAAAGAAGTTTCACAAATTGCATCTTTGTAGTTTTTGTTTGAAGATATTCCCTTTTCCACTATAGGCCTCTTAGCGCCATGAATGTCCACTTGCATTTTCTACAGAAAGAGTGTTTCAGAACTGTTCAATCAAAATTAAGGTTCAACTGTGTTAGTTTAAAGAACAGAACCGTAAGAAGTTTCACAGATTGCTTCTGTGTAGTTTTTATTTGAAGGTATTCCCTTTTCCACCATAGGCCTCTTACCGCCCTGAATGTCCACTTGCATTTTCTACAGAAATGGTGATTCAGAACTGCTCAATCAAAAGTAAAGTTGAACTCTGTTAGTTGAATGCAGAGAACTTTTAGAAGTTTCACAGATAGCTTCTTTGTAGTTTTTATTTGATCATATAACTTTTTCAACTATAGGCCTCTTAGCGCCCTGAATGTTCACTTGCATTTTCTGCAGAAAGAGTGTTTCATAACTGCTCAATATAAACTAAGGTTCAACTCTGTTAGTTGAATGCACAGAACAGAAAGAAGTTTCACAGATTGCTTCTGTGTAGTTTTTGTTTGAAGATATTCCTTTTTCTACTATGGGCCTCTTAGCGCCATGAATGTCCACTTGCATTTTCTGCAGAAAGAGAGTTTCAGAACTGCTCAATCAAAACTAAGGTTCAACTCTGTTAGTTGAATGCACAGAACAGAGACAAGTATCACAGATATCTTCTGTGTAGTTTTTATTTGAACTTATTCCTTTTTCCACTATAGGCCTCTTAGCGCCCTGAATGTGCACTTGTATTTTCTACAGAAAGAGTGTTTCAGAACTGCTCAATCAAACTAAGGTTCAACTCTGTTAGTTGAATGCACAGAACAGAAAGAAGTTTCACAGATTTCTTCTTTGTAGTTTTTGTTTGAAGATATTCCCTTTTCCTCTATAGGCCTCTTCGCGCCATGAATGTCCACTTGCATGTTCTACAGAAAGAGTTTTTCAGAACTGTTCAATCAAAATTAAGGTTCAACTGTGTTAATTTAAAGAACAGAACCGTAAGAAGTTTCACAGATTGCTTCTGTGTAGTTTTTATTTGAAGGTATTCCTTTTTCCACCATAGGCCTCTTAGCGCCCTGAATGTCCACTTGCATTTTCTACAGAAAGGGTGTTTCAGAACTGCTCAATCAAAAGTAAGGTTGAACTCTGTTAGTTGAATGCACAGAACAGTAAGAAGTTTCGCAGATTGCTTCTGTGCAGTTTTTATTTGAAAATATTCCTTTTTCCACTATAGGCCTCTTAGCTCCCTGAATGTCCAATTGCATTTTCTACAGAAAGTGTGTTTCAGAAGTGCTCAATCAAAAGTAAGGTTCAACTCTGTTAGATGAATGCAAAGAACAGAAAGAATTTTCACAGAATGCTTCTGTGTAGTTTGTATTTGAAGGTATTACTTTTTCCGCTATAGGCCTCTTAGCGCTCCGAAGGTCCACTTGCATTTTCTACAGAAAGAGTGTTTCAGAACTGCTCAATCAAAAGTAAGGTTAAACTCTTTTAGTTGAATGCACAGAACAGAAAGAAGTTGCACAGATTGCTTCTCTGTAGTTTTTGTTTGAAGATATTCCTTTTTCTACTATGGGCCTCTTAGCGCCATGAATGTCCACTTGCATTTTCTACAGAAAGAGAGTTTCAGAACTGCTCAATCAAAACTAAGGTTCAACTCTGTTAGTTGAATGCACAGAACAGATGGAAGTTTCACAGATATCTTCTGTGTAGTTTTTATTTGAACTTATTACTTTTTCCTCTATAGGCCTCTTAGCGCTCCGAAGGTCCACTTGCATTTTCTACAGAAAGAGTGTTTCAGAACTGTTCAATCAAAATTAAGGTTCAACGGTGTTAGTTTAAAGAATAGAACCGTAAGAAGTTTCACAGATTGCTTCTGTGTAGTTTTTATTTGATGGTATTCCTTTTTCCACCTTAGGCCTCTCAGCGCCCTAAATGTCCACTTGCATTTTCTACACAAAGGTTGATTCAAAACTGCTCAATGAAAAGTAAGGTTGAACTCTGTTAGTTGAATGCACAGAACTGTAAGAAGTTTCACAGATAGCTTCTTTGTAGTTTTTTTATGAACATATAACTTTTTCAACTATAGGCCTCTTAGCGCCCTGAATGTTGACTTGCATTTTCTGCAGAAAGAGTGTTTCATAAGTGCTCAATCAAAACTAAGGTTCAACTCTGTTAGTTGAATGCACTGAACAGTAAGAAGTTTCACAGATTGCTTCTGTGTAGTTTCTATTTGAACATATTCATTTTTCCTCTATACGCCTCTTAACGCCCTGAATGTTCACTTGCATTTTCTACAGAAAGAGTGTTTCAGAACTGCTCAATAATAACTAAGGTTCAACTCTGTTAGTTGAATGCACAGAACAGTAAGAAGTTTCACAGATTGCTTCTGTGTGGTTTTTAATTGAAGATATTCCTTTTCCCACTGTAGGCCTCCCAGCGCCCTGAATGTCCACTTGCATTTTCTACAGAAAGAATGTTTCAGAACTGCTCAATTAAAACTACCATTCAACTGTGTTAGTAGAATGCACAAAACAGTAAGAAGTTTCACAGATTGCATCTGTGTAGTTTTTATTTGAACATATTCATTTTTCTGCTATAGGCCTCTTAGCGCCTTGAATGTTCACTTGCATTTTCTACTGAAAGAGTGTTTCAGAACTGCTCAATAATAACTTAGGTTCAACTCTGTTAGTTGAATGCACAGAAGATTAAGCAGTTTCACAGATTGCTTCTGTGTGGTTTTTATGTGAAGATATTACTTTTCCCACTATAGGCCTCTTAGCGCCCTGAATGTCCACTTGCATTTTCTACAGAAAGAGTGTTTCAGAACTGCTCAATAAAAACTACCATTCAACTATGTTAGTTGAATGCACAGAACCTTAAGAAGTTTCGCAGATTGCTTCTCTGCAGTTTTTATTTGAAAATATTCCTTTTTTCCACTATAGGCCTCTTAGCTCCCTGAATGTCCAATTGCATTTTCCGTACAAAGGTTGTTTCAGAAGTGCTCAAATCAAAAGTAAGGTTCAACTCTGTTAGAGGAATGCAAAGAACAGAAAAAAGTTTCACAGAATGCTTCTGTGTAGTTTGTATTTGAAGGTATACCATTTTCCACTATAGGCCTCTTAGCGCGCCGAAGGTCCACTTGCATTTTCTACAGAAAGAGTGTTTCAGAACTGTTCAATCAATATAAGGTTCAACTGTGTTAGTTTAAAGAACAGAACCGTAAGAATTTTCACAGATTGCTTCTGTGTCGTTTTTATTTGAAGGTATTCCTTTTTCCACCATAGGCCTCTTAGCGCCCAGAATGTCCACTTGCATTTTCTACAGAAAGGGTGTTTCAGAACTGCTCAATCAAAAGTAAGGTTGAACTCTGTTAGTTGAATGCACAGAACTGTAAGAAGTTTCACAGATAGCTTCTTTGTAGTTTTTATTTGAACATACACCTTTTTCAACTATAGGCCTCTTAGCGCCCTGAATGTTCACTTGCATTTTCTACAGAAAGAGTGTTTCAGAACAGCTCAATGATAACTAAGGTTCAACTCTCTTAGTTGAATGCACAGAACAGTAAGTAGTTTCGCAGATTGCTTCTGTGCAGTTTTTATTTGAAAATATTCCTTTTCCACTATAGGCCTCTTAGCTCCCTGAATGTCCAATTGCATTTTCTATTGAAAGGGTGTTTCAGAAGTGCTCAATCAAAAGTAAGGTTCAACTCTGTTAGACGAATGCAAAGAACAGAAAGAAGTTTCACAGAATGATTCTATGTAGTTTGTATTTGAAGGTATAACTTTTTCCGCAATAGGCCTCTTCGCGCTCCGAAGGTCCACTTGCATTTACTACAGAAAGAGTGTTTCAGAACTTCTCAATCAAAAGTAAGGTTCAAATCCGTTAGTTGAATGCACAGAACAGAGAGAAGTTTCACAGATAGTTTCTGTGTAGTTTTTATGTGAACTTTTTCCTTTTTCCACTATAGTCCTCTTAGCGCCCTGAATGTCCACTTGCATTTTCTACAGAAAGAGTGTTTCAGAACTGCTCAATCAAAACTGAGGTTCAACTCTGTTAGTTTAATGCTCAGAAGAGTAAGAAGTTACACAGATTTCTTCTGTGCGGTTTTTATTTGAAAATACTCCTTTTCCACTATAGGCCTTTAAGCGCCCTGAATGTCCAATTGCATTTTCTACAGAAAGAGAGTTTCAGAACTGCACAATCAAAAGTAAGGTTAAACTCTGTTAGTTGAATGCACAGAACAGAAAGAAGTTTCACAGAATGCTTCTGTGTAGTTTTATTTGATGATATTACTTTTTCCGCTATAGGCCTCTTAGCGCTCCGAAGGTCCACTTGCATTTCCTACAGAAAGAGTGTTTCAGAACTGCTCAATCAAAAGTAAGGTTCAACTCTGTTAGTTGAATGCACAGAACAGAAAGAAGTTTCACAGATTGCTTCTGTCTTGTTTTTGTTTGAAGATATTCCTTTTTCTACTATGGGCCTCTTATCGCCATGAATATCCACTTGCATTTTCTACAGAAAGAGTGTTACAGAACTGTTCAATCAAAATTAAGGTTCAACTGTGTTAGTTTAAAGAACAGAACCGTAAGAATTTTCACAGATTGCTTCTGTGTAGTTTTTATTTGAAGGTATTCCTTTTTCCACCATAGGCCTCTTAGCGCCCTGAATGTCCACTTGCATTTTCTATAGAAAGGGTGTTTCAGAAGTGCTCAATCAAAAGTAAGGTTCAACTCTGTTAGATGAATGCAAAGAACAGAAAGAAGTTTCACAGAATCCTTCTGTGTAGTTTGTATTTGAAGGTATAACTTTTTCCACTATAGGCCTCTTAGCGCTACGAAGGTCCACTTGCATTTTCTACAGAAAGAGTGTTTCAGAACTGTTCAATCAAAATTAAGGTTCAACTGTGTTAGTTTAAAGAACAGAACCGTAAGAATTTTCACAGATTGCTTCTGTGTCGTTTTTATTTGAAGGTATTCCTTTTTCCACCATAGGCCTCTTAGCGCCCTGAATGTCCACTTGCATTTTCTACAGAAAGGGTGTTTCAGAACTGCTCAATCAAAAGTAAGGTTGAACTCTGTTAGTTGAATGCACAGAACTGTAAGAAGTTTCACAGATAGCTTCTTTGTAGTTTTTAATTGAACATATACCTTTTTCAACTATAGGCCTCTTAGCGCCCTGAATGTTCACTTGCATTTTCTACAGAAAGAGTGTTTCATAACTTCTCAATATAAACTAAAGTTCAACTCTGTTAGTTGAATGCACAGAACAGTAAGAACTTTCACAGATTGCTTCTGTGTAGTTTTTATTTGAACATATTCATTTTTCCTCTATAGGCCTGTTAGCGCCCTGAATGTTCGCTTGCATTTTCTACAGAAAGAGTGTTTCAGAACTGCTAAATAATAACTACGGTTCAACTCTGTTAGTTGAATGCTCAGAATAGTAAGAAGTTTCACAGATTGCTTCTGTGTAGTTTTCATTTGTAGGTATTCCTTTTTCCACCATAGGCCTCTTAGTGCCCTGAATGTCCACTTGCATTTTCTACAGAAAGGGTGTTTCAGAACTGCTCAATCAAAAGTAAGGTTGAACTCTGTTAGTTGAATGCACAGAAGTGTAAGAAGTTTCACAGATAGCTTCTGTGTAGTTTTAATTTTAACATATACCTTTTTCAACTATAGGCCTCTTAGCGCCCTGAATGTTCACTTGCATTTTCTGCAGAAAGTGTGTTCCATAACTGCTCAATATAAACTAAGGTTGAACTGTGTTAGTTGAATGCACAGAACAGAAAGAAATTTCACAGATTGCTTCTGTGTAGTTTTTATTTGAACATATTCATTTTTCATCTATAGGCCTCTTAGCGCCCTGAATGTTCACATGCATTTTCTACTAAAAGAGTGTTTCAGAACTTCTCAATAATAACTAAGGTTCAACTCTGTTAGTTGAATGCACAGAAGATTAATAAGTTTCACAGATTGCTTCTGTGTAGTTTTTTATTTGAAGATATTCCTTTTCCCACTATAGGCCTCTCAGCGCCCTGAATGTCCACTTGCATTTTCTACAGAAAGGGTGTTTCAGAACTGCTCAATCAAAAGTAAGGTTGAACTCTGTTAGTTGAATGCACAGAAGTGTAAGAAGTTTCACAGATAGCTTCTTTGTAGTTTTTATTTGAACATATAACTTTTTCAACTGTAGGCCTCTTAGCGCCCTGAATGTTCACTTGCATTTTCTACAGAAAGTGTGTTTCAGAACTGCTCAATAAAAACTAAGGTTCAACTCTATTAGTTGAATGCACAGAACAGTAAGAAGTTTCACAGATTGCTTCTGTGCAGCTTTTATTTGAACACATTCCTTTTTCCACTATAGGCCTCTTAGCGCCCCTGAATGTCCAATTGCATTTTCTACAGAAAGGTGTTTCAGAAGTGCTCAATCAAAAGTAAGGTTCAACTCTGTTAGTGAATGCAAAGAACAGAAAGAAGTTTCACAGAATGCTTCTGTGTAGTTTTATTTGAAGGTATTCTTTTTCCGCTATAGGCCTCTTAGCGCTCCGAAGGTCCACTTGCATTTTCTACAGAAAGAGTTTCAGAACTGCTCAATCAAAACTAAGGTTCAACTCTGTTAGTTGAATGCACAGAACAGAAGAAGTTTCACAGATTGCTTCTGTGTAGTTTTTTGTGAACTTTTCCTTTTTCCATATAGGC
>NW_022096983.1:0-5268 GCF_006542625.1 Nomascus leucogenys | reverse complement strand
TTATGGTTTAAAATGTTTCTGAAATCCGAACACCTAATAGAAAAACATTTCTAATCAACGTTGTTTGAACATGGACATTTTTTAGCTCATTAGCCAGTCAAATCAAACCAAAAACTGAACCTGGTTCCAACTTTTTTACCTAGGGGAAGTAGAATATGTTGGTGAAAACGAGCCTAGAGAAAAATGAAAGGAGATTTATAACACTCTACATTTAGGAAAACATATGACTGAGTGTTGTATGCAACGTGGCTTGCTGAAAGTGCCTTAAACTAGGAGACAGGACAGAAAGAGAAAAAGTCTACTCTTAGCTCAAGCAGTAACTAACTGGGGTAAACTCCCTGGTCTTTATGTGGAGAGGCTGTAAAACAAAAAGGTAAGACATGCTTATCTTTTCATCCAACTCTAGAATATTATACTATTTATCTATTTTTTCATTTTAGTTTAGTGAGAAAAAAAATTCCAAAAGAATAAATGTTGAAAATTTAATCAGATGCATCATGTGTTTTAGTTAACAGCATAATAAATAATTGAAGTATATTTTTTTTTAAAAAAATAGAAAGACCAAAATAAAATAATTAGGGATTATAAAATAAATCACCTTTTAAAAATGTTTAAAAAAACTAACGTTTCTAAAGCCTTGTAACTCAAAGTATGAAATGCAAATCAGAAGCATCATTGGAATCACTTGGAAGCTTATTAGGAGTTTATTAGAAACAAAATCTCAGGCCCAAACAAAACCGACTGTATTAGAATCTACATTTAGCCATGATCCTTCAGCAAATCTTATGTGTGTTGAATTTTAGAAGGTTATAGTAACGTCAGTTTAAATAACTCCAATGAAATGGTTTCCAACACATAACTTAGGAAATTAATTTAGCCTAAATTCATTTTCAAAGAGTACGTCTCTTATTGTTATCCTTGTTCAAGTGGCTAAGACAAGTGTAAGTTTGATTGTCCATACATATTTAATTCTTTCTGAAATTTTCAACATATAAATATAGTTGTGGCAGCACATTTCGTTTTGCCAAATAAAAGGGATCCAATCAGCTGATTTTAGGCAAAGACACTCTAGAATTAAACACCACAGCTCAGAAAGCACCCTCATAAATGAAAAGCTTCATTCTCATTATTGAGACCTTGCCCTGGTGTGCTATCATGAAAGAGAGTTTTCTTTTTGTCAACTGTGCATTTTTTTTTTCCAACTCACAACAAAACCCAGCTCATATTCCACCATTCACAGGCTTTCATTATTCTTTACCCTCTTTCTCTTGTAACACTTCACAGCGCCTCTCGCTCAGGCAACTGCTCTAAGTGTAGAAAAGCTGGTGAGGAGATGGTCTATCTGCACTCTGTGATTTAGTGGACTTGAAAAAAAAAGCATTAAGAAGAATCACAGAGGAAAGATGTGATGACGAAGATAAAGAAGGAATAAGGGAACAGGACCAGGTGATACTAGATAGAAAATATCAAGAAAAGCATTTAGTGAGTAAACTCAGATGCATAAAGTTGCATAGAAATAAAGCTTTTTGTTTGCTTTCCTGTGGCTATATCATCTTACAAGTTTTACTAAAGAATTTGTATTCTGGATAATAGCTTTGGGGTTGCAAATATAAGAAATAGAGATTACACTATAGATTTTGTTTATTAAAGGGTATAGTGACTTTCAGCTTTTAAAATGACAAATGTTTATATTCACTATTGTTTATTCATTCAATCATGTGTTGTTCTTCAGTAAATATTTGAGTGAACTGTGTTCCAGTAGAACAAATAACAAATAGAAAAAGACCCCTGACCTCAGAGGCTTGTTTTCTTTTTCTTTTTTCTTTTTTTTATTTTTGGAGATGGAGTCTCACTCTGTCTCCCAGGCTGGATGGAAGTGGCATGATCTTGTTCTCACTGCAACCTCTGCCTCCCAGGTTCAAGCAATTCTCCTGTCTCAGCCTCCTGAGTAGCTGGGACGACAGGTGTACACCACCACCCCCAGCTAAATTTTTGTATTTTAGTAGAGGTGGGGGTTTCACTATATTGGTCAGGCTGATTCTCCAACTCCAGACCTCAGGTGATCCACACACCTCAGCCTCCAAAAGTGCTGGGATTACAGGGGTGAGCCACCCCTGGCCACTGGAGCTTGTGTTTTAATGGGGTTGGTGGAGATGAGGAGAGACAAAAATAGGCTATAAACAAAATAACTAACTGCTAGAGGATTCTATTATAAACTAAATCAACAATTCACTTTAATTTTATTCCACATGCACTGAGAATAAGTATTTCAAGCAGTGAAGGAAAAAAGTGTATAGTAATATACAAGAAAAACTATAGTTTCCTTTTTAAATTCCTTGGCAATTAAGTGAAGGAGATATAATTGGGACATAGGTAAATGTTATAAAAGTTATTCCAACATGGTTAAAAAAAGGCATTCTAAAAGGTTTCAGGGGACTCAGACAAAAAAATTTTATTTAAATAAATGAGATGACAAGAAATGAGGAAATGGATATGTCCTTCAGAGAAAGGAAAGTGCTAATTTAAAGCTTAAATAATAGATGTGACAAGTCGTGCTTAAAGAAAATATTTCAACTGTGTATAGATAAATACATTTCCCCAAGTTGAAAAATATATTTTTAAAAATCTGGCCGATTTTAAACTTCAAAGAATGAAGGCTCTGAGCTTTGGACTAATCCAAAGGAATATTTATATAAGGTTTATAAACGGCTGTATCCTTGGTTTTTGAGCCTATTTCTTTTCTGCCATGTACCTCTACTTTCACTGTTGGTATCACTCAGCAACTGTGTTTTTGTGAAGTATAAATTAAAATTCAAATTGAAGTTTTTTAGTTGGCTTAGAAGTTGTTTTGTTAGTGAAATCACTTTTTTTTTTTTTTTTTGAGATGGAGTCTTGCTCTGTCCCCCAGGCTGGCTTGCAGTGACACAATCTCTGCTCACTACAAGTTCCGCCTCCCAGGTTCACGCCATTCTCCTACCTCAGCCTCCCGAGTAGCTGGGACTACAGGCGCCCACCACCACGCCTGGCTAATTTGTTGTATTTTTAGTAGAGATGGGGTTTCACTGTGTTAGCCAGGATGGTCTCGATCTCTCGACCTGGTGATCACCCACCTTGGCCTCCCAAAGTGCTGGGATTACAGGCGTGAGCCACCACGCCTGGCTGAAATCACTTTTAAAATATAGGGCAATGTTAGATAAAGGTGGAGAATGCTTTAAAACTGCCAATCAAATAGAAAACCAAGGTTTGAAGAGGATAAATCATGAGTAAAAACACCCAGCAATAAAGGCGTCCATTGTTAGGTTGATGTTTTCTTAAGGGCTTTAAGAAAAGATGAATTCATTTTTATTCTCTAAAGAAAAAAAATGGGTTTTACCTGATTCTTTTTTTACTTTAAGCAGTAGAAGGACAAACAAGGAAAGTCAGTGTAATGACAATGAAGAAACCGAATGTGTACAGGAAGTGTACAGAAAGACTTTTCAAATTCCAGTGGGCAATGGGTGAGGCTATAAATATTAGATCAATACAAAAATGGTATTAACAGTTAACTTTTGTATTATGTTTCACAACCTACAAATGTTTTTTGCATACCATGTTATTTAACTCAACACAACTCTTTACTTTCATTAATCATTTGTTATCTGTTAGTCACTGTTATTCATGAAATAGACTGAATTAAATACCACTGTTGCCTACGGCTAAACCTTGAACTATTTTCATTTTAAGTTCTTTCTTTAAGATGGAAGGATGAAAAGAAACTTCTCAAATGCCTCATCCACAAAATCTAGTCTCATGCAATGATATGGATTGTTAGTGACACAAATGAGTGTACAAAAATTCTTTCGATTGCAGAAAACCTACCCCAAACTGACTTCAACCAACATGACTCCAAAGATATAAAAGCAGAGCTTGATTTAGGACTTGTAAAATATCACTAAGATCTAGCTATGGGCTCCATATGCTTTACAGTGTTCAGGCTGCAATAGGAAGGTCCTGGCAACTGAGTACTGCCACATCATGGCAGCACCCAGTCCATCAAAATATAGTCTGCTTTCTGGCTAACTTAAACTCCAGAATTTCTGTTCTGGAGGACAGAACACTAATGTTCTGATGATAAAAAGTATGGCAGTTACTGGCAAAAGCAACAAGTATCTATTACATCAAAATGCTGCAAATAAGAGTGCTTCACACTTTGCTATTTTGTTCTCTCCATGACTAGTCTATTCCTTCTCCAGTCCATCTTATCTGCTGATCCCAGATTAATTGTCCTAAAGGACAGACTTATTCATGTTACATCTTTGTCCAGAAACCTTAAAAGTTCCCTGTGATTTATGGAACAAATGTCAGACTTCTTAGCCTGACATTTAATGTCCTTCACAATCTGGTCATGCCCAATTCATCTAACCATTCTTATCTCCAGCCTTTGCTTCTGCTGCGTGCTTTACAAAATGTGTTTTCTTACCCTCTCTATTGTCTAAATTGTACTGATAGTGTAATAAGTAAAGCAAATGGCATGTTTTCTTATGAAGCTGAAAGTAATTTTGTCCTCCTTTCAACTCCCAGAATTGCAAACCCCTGCCACAGAACCCACTATTTTCGACTTGAGTTTGTTATTTCTGGATCTGCCTACCAGAGTCCATATTCCTCACTGAAGGTGGGGTTTAGGTATTATACATCTTTGCTACTTTTAAAAAAACAAAGAACTTTGTACTTAATAATATGCATTTTGTAAATATACTAATAAATATAGAGTATTCATAAGAAATAACTCATCCTAGAGCCTCGCTATTTAGGCAGAATTTTTTTTATATTGTAAACAAAGTGTTGGCAAATCATTCATTAGTTTGTTCAGTCTTTCATTTGTTCAGCCTTTGTTCACTGCAAACCCTGTTCTAGATACTGTGCAAAGTTGATGGAAACACAAAATTCAATGGCTTGATTCTCATTCTCAAGGAACTGAAAGTGTAGGTGGAAAACAACAAATGTAATTACAATACAATGGAATGAGATGATGTGGGAACACAGAGGAAAATATAAATTATGTCATAGAAATTCTTTAAAACTTTTGCAGAAAAGGAAACATTTGAGGTGGAAAGAAAAAGACAGAAAAATAGCAGATATTAATCAAAGAAACAATTCGTATTTGGGAATTGCGAGACTTTAATGTAGTGAATGTAGACTGTACTTTGGTTTAGAGGAGAAGAAGACGTTGAAAAGATTTATCAAAGACTGCTTAAGAAAGGCTTTATATTTCATTAAAAAGAGTTTACA
>NW_022096982.1:0-30027 GCF_006542625.1 Nomascus leucogenys | reverse complement strand
TTACAGTTCTGTGCATTCAACTAACAGAGTTCAACCTTACTTTGGATTGAGCAGTTCTGAAACACCCCTTCTGTAGAAAATGCAAGTGGACATTCAGGGCGCTAAGAGGCCTATGGTGGAAAAAGGAATACCTTCAAATAAAAACCACACAGAAGCAATCTGTGAAACTTCTTACGGTTCTGTTCTTAAACTAACACAGTTGAACCGTAATTTGGATTGAACAGTTCTGAAACACTCTTTCTGTAGAAAATGCAAGTGGACATTCATGGCGCTACGAGGCCTATAGCGGAAAAGGGAATATCTCAAACAAGAACTACAAAGAAGCAATCTGTGAAACTTCTTTTTGTTCTGTGCATTCAAATAACAGAGTTGAACCTTAGTTTTTGATTGAGAAGTTCTGAAACACTCTTTCTGTAGAAAATGCAAGTGGACATTCAGGGCGCTGAGAGGCCTATAGTGGGAAAAGGAATATCTTCAAATAAAAACCACACAGAAGCAATCTGTGAAACTTCTTACTGTTCTGTGCATTCAAATAACCGAGTTGAACCTTAGTTATTATTGAGCAGTTCTGAAACACTCTTTCTGTAGAAAATGCAAGTGAACATTCAGGGCGCTAAGAGTCCTATAGCGGAAAAATGAATATGTTCAAATAAAAACTACACAGAAGCAATCTGTGAAACTTTTTACTGTTCTGTGCATTCAACTAACAGAGTTGAACCTTAGTTTATATTGAGCAGTTATGAAACACTCTTTCTGCAGAAAATGCAAGTGAACATTCAGGCGCTAAGAGGCCTATAGTTGAAAAAGGTATATGTTCAAATAAAAACTACAAAGAAGCTATCTGTGAAACTTCTTACAGTTCTGTGCATTCAACTAACAGAGTTCAACCTTACTTTTGATTGAGCAGTTCTGAAACACCCTTTCTGTAGAAAATGCAAGTGGACATTCAGGGCGCTAAGAGGCCTATGGTGGAAAAAGGAATACCTTCAAATAAAAACTACACAGAAGCAATCTGTGAAACTTCTTACGGTTCTGTTCTTTAAACTAACACAGTTGAACCTTAATTTTGATTGAACAGTTCTGAAACACTCTTTCTGTAGAAATGCAAGTGGACCTTCGGAGCGCTAAGAGGCCTATAGCGGAAAAAGTAATACCTTCAAATAAAAACTACACAGAAGCATTCTGTGAAACTTCTTTCTGTTCTGTGCTTTCAACTAACAGAGTTTAACCTTACTTTTGATTGAGCAGTTCTGAAACCCTCTTTCTGTAGAAAATGCAATTGGACATTCAGGGCGCTAAGAGGCCTATAGTGGAAAAGGAATATTTTCAAATAAAAACTGCACAGAAGAAATCTGTGAAACTTCTTACTGTTCTGTGCATTCAGCTACAGAGTTGAACCTCAGTTTTGATTGAGCAGTTCTGAAACCTCTTTCTGTAGAAAATACAAGTGGACATTCAGGGCGCTAAGAGTACTATAGTGGAAAAAGGAAAAAGTTCACATAAAAACTACACAGAACTATCTGTGAAACTTCTCTCTGTTCTGTGCATTCAACTAACGGATTTGAACCTTACTTTTGATTGAGAAGTTCTGAAACACTCTTTCTGTAGAAAATGCAAGTGGACCTTCGGAGCGCTAAGAGGCCTACAGGGAAAAAGTAATACCTTCAAATACAAACTCACAGAAGCATTCTGTGAAATTCTTTCTGTTCTTTGCATTCATCTAACAGAGTTGAACCTTACTTTTGATTGAGCACTTCGAAACACCCTTTCTATAGAAAATGCAATTGGACATTCAGGGAGCTAAAGTCCTATGGTAGAAAAAGGAATATTTTCAAATAAAAACTGCACAGAAGCAATCTGCGAAACTTCTTACTGTTCTGTGCATTCAACTCACATAGTTGAACGGTAGTTTTTATTGAGCAGTTCTGAAACACTCTTTCTGTAGAAAATGCAAGTGGACATTCAGGGCGCTGAGAGGCCTATAGTGGGAAAAGGAGTATCTTCAAATAAAAACCGCACAGAAGCAATCTGTGAAACTTCTTACTGTTCTGTGCATTCAACTAACAGAGTTGAACCTTAGTTTTTATTGAGCAGTTCTGAAACACTCTTTCTGTAGAAAATGCAAGTGAACATTCAGGGCGCTAAGAGGCCTATAGTTGAAAAATGTATATGTTCAAATAAAAACAACAAAGAAGCTATCTGTGAAACTTCTTACAGTTCTGTGCATTCAACTAACAGAGTTCAACCTTACTTTTGATTCAGCAGTTCTGAAACACCCTTTCTGTAGAAAATGCAAGTGGACATTCAGGGCGCTAAGAGGCCTATTTTGGAAAAAGGAATACCTTCAAATAAAAACTACACAGAAGCAATCTGTGAAACATCTTACGGTTCTGTTCTTCAAACTAACACAGTTGAACCTTAATTTTGATTGAACAGTTCTGAAACACTCTTTCTGTAGAAAATGCACGTGGACATTCATGGCGCTAAGAGGCCTATAGTGGAAAAGGGAATATCTTCAAACAAAAACTACAAAGAAGCAATCTGTGAAACTTCTTTCTGTTCTGTGCATTCAACTAACAGAGTTGAACCTTAGTTTTCATTGAGCAGTTCTGAAACCCTCTTTCTGTAGAAAATACATGTGGACATGCAGGGCGCCAAGAGCCCTATAGTGGAAAAAGGAATAAGTTCAAATAAAAACTACACAGAAGAATCTGTGAAACTTCTTTCTGTTCTGTGCGTTCAACTAACAGAGTGAACCTTAGTTTTGATTGAGCAGTTCTGAAACACTATTTCTGTAGGAAATGCAAGTGGACATTGTGGCGCTAAGAGGCCCATAGTAGGAAAAGGAATATCTTCAAACAAAAACTACACAGAAGCAATCTGTGAAACTTCTTTCTGTTCTGTGCATTCAACTAACAGAGTTGAACCTTACTTTTGATTGAGCAGTTCTGAAACCCTCTTTCTGTAGAAAATGCAATTGGACATTCAGGGCGCTATGAGGCCTATAGTGGAAAAGGAATATTTTCAAATAAAAACTGCACAGAAGAAATCTGTGAAACTTCTTAATGTTCTGTGCATTCAACTCACAGAGTTGAACCTCAGTTTTGATTGAGCAGTTCTGAAACACTCTTTCTGTAGAAAATACAAGTGGACATTCAGGGCGCTAAGAGGACTATAGTGGAAAAAGGAAAAAGTTCACCTAAAAACTACCCAGAAGCTATCTGTGAAACTTCTCTCTGTTCTGTGCATTCAACTAACGGAGTTGAACCTTACTTTTGATTGAGAAGTTCTGAAACACTCTTTCTGTAGAAAATGCAAGTGGACCTTCGGAGCGCTAAGAGGCCTATAGGGGAAAAAGTAATACCTTCAAATACAAACTACACAGAAGCATTCTGTGAAACTTCTTTCTGTTCTTTGCATTCATCTAACAGAGTTGAACCTTACTTTTGATTGAGCACTTCTGAAACACCCTTTCTATAGAAAATGCAATTGGACATTAAGGGAGCTAAGAGTCCTATGGTAGAAAAAGGAATATTTTCAAATAAAAACTGCACAGAAGCAATCTGCGAAACTTCTTACTGTTCTGTGCATTCAACTAACATAGTTGAACTGTAGTTTTTATTGAGCAGTTCTGAAACACTCTTTCTGTCGAAAATGCAATTGGACATTCAGGGCGCTAAGAGGCCTATAGTGGAAAAGGAATATTTACAAATAAAAACTGCACAGAAGAAATCTGTTAAATTTCTTAGAGTTCTGTACATTCAACTAACAGATTTGAAATTCAGTTTTGTTTGAGCAGTTCTGAAACACTCTTTCTGTAGAAAATACAAGTGGACATTCAGGGCGCTAAGAAGACTATAGTGGAAAAAGGAAATGTTCACATAAAAACTACACAGAAGCTACCTGTGAAACTTCTCTCTGTTCTGTGCATTCAACTAACATGTTTGAACCTTACTTTTGATTGCTCAGTTCTGAAACACTCTTCTGTAGAAAATGCAAGTGGACATTCACGGCGCTAAGAGGCTCATAGTAGAAAAAGGAATATCTTCAAACAAAAACTACACAGAAGCAATCTGTAAAACTTCTTTCTGTTCTGTGCATTCAACTAAGAGAGCTGAACCTTTCTTTTGATTGAGCAGTTCTGAAAATCTCTTTCTGTAGAAAATGCAAGTGGCCCTTCGGAGCGCTAAGAGGCCTACAGCGGATAGAGTAATATCTTCAAATAAAAACTACACAGAAGCAATCTGTGAAACTTCTTACGGTTCTGTTCTTTAAACTAACACAGTTGAACCTTTATTTTGATTGAACAGTTCTGAAACACACTTTCTGTAGAAAACGCAAGTGGACGTTCATGGCGCTAAGAGGCCTATAGGGAAAAGGGAATATCTTCAAACAAAAACTACAAAGAAGCAATCTGTGAAACTTCTTTCCGTTCTGTGCATTCAAATAACAGAGTTGAACCTTAGTTTTGATTGAGCAGTTCTGAAACACTCTTTCTGTACAAAATACAAGAGGACATTCACGGCGCTAAGAGGCCTATAGTGGAAAAAGGAATAAGTTCAAATAAAAACTACACAGAAGATATCTGTGAAACTTCTCTCTGTTCTGTGCATTCAACTAACAGATTTGAACCTTAGTTTTGATTGAGCAGTTCTGAAACACTCTTTCTGTAGAAAATGCAAGTGGACATTCATGGCGCTAAGAGGCCCATAGTAGAAAAAGGAATATCTTCAAACAAACCTACACAGAAGCAATCTGTGAAAATTCTTTCTGTTCTGTGCATTCAACTAACAGAGTTGAACCTTACTTTTGATTGAGCAGTTCTGAAACACATTTTGTGTAGAAAATGCAAGTGGACATTCGGAGCGCTTAGAGGCCTATAGCAGAAAAATTAATATCTTCAAATAAAAACTACACAGAAGCAATCTGTGAAACTTCTTTCTGTTCTGTGCATTCAACTAACAGAGTTTAACCTTACTTTTGATTGAGCAGTTCTGAAACACTCTTTCTGTAGAAAATGCAATTGGACATTCATGGCGCTAACAGGCCTATAGTGGAAAAGGAATATTTTCAAATAAAAACTGCACAGAAGAAATCTGTGAAACTTCTCACTGTTCTGTGCATTCAAATAACAGATTTGAACCTCAGTTTTGATTGAGCAGTTCTGAAACACTCTTTCTGTAGAAAATACAAGTGGACATTCAGGGTGCTAAGAGGACTATAGTGGAAAAAGGAAAAAGTTCACATAAAAACTACACAGAAGCTATCGTGAAACTTCTCCCTGTTCTGTACATTCAACTAACGGAGTTGAACCTTACTTTTGATTGGAAGTTCTGAAACACTCTTTCTGTAGAAAATGCAAGTGGACATTCGGAGCGCTAAGAGGCCTATAGCGGAAAAAGTAATACCTTCAAATACAAACTACACAGAAGCATTCTGTGAAACTTCTTTCTGTTGTTTGCATTCATCTAACAGAGTTGAACCTTACTTTTGATTGAGCACTTCTGAAACACCCTTTCTATAGAAAATGCAATTGGACATTCAGGGCGCTGAGAGGCCTATAGTGGGAAAAGGAATATCTTCAAATAAAAACCACACAGAAGCAATCTGTGAAACTACTTACTGTTCTGTGCATTCAACTAACAGAGTTGAACCTTAGTTATTATTGAGCAGTTCTGAAACACTCTTTCTGTAGAAAATGCAAGTGAACATTCAGGGCGCTAAGAGGCCTAAAGCGGAAAAATTAATATGTTCATCTAAAAACTACACAGAAGCAATCTGTGAAACTTCTTACTGTTCTGTGCATTCAACTAACAGAGTTGAACCTTAGTTTATATTGAGCAGTTATGAAACACACTTTCTGCAGAAAATGCAAGTGATCATTCAGGGTGCTAAGAGGCCTATAGTTGAAAAAGGTATATGTTCAAATAAAAACTACAAAGAAGCTATCTGTGAAACTTTTTACAGTTCTGTGCATTCAACTAACAGAGTTCAACCTTACTTTTGATTGAGCAGTTCTGAAACACCCTTTCTGTAGAAAATGCAAGTGGACATTCAGGGCGCTAAGAGGCCTATAGTGGAAAAAGGAATAACTTCAAATAAAAACCACACAGAAGCAATCTGTGAAACTTCTTACGGTTCTGTTCTTTAAACTAACACAGTTGAACCGTAATTTGGATTGAACAGTTCTGAAACACTCTTTCTGTAGAAAATGCAAGTGGACATTCATGGCGCTACGAGGCCTATAGCGGAAAAGGGAATATCTTCAAACAAGAACTACAAAGAAGCAATCTGTGAAACTTCTTTTTGTTCTGTGCATTCAACTAACAGAGTTGAACCTTAGTTTTGATTGAGCAGTTCTGAAACACTCTTTCTGTAGAAAATGCAAGTGGACATTCAGGGCGCTGAGAGGCCTATAGTGGGAAAAGGAATATCTTCAAATAAAAACCACACAGAAGCAATCTGTGAAACTTCTTACTGTTCTGTGCATTCAAATAACCGAGTTGAACCTTAGTTATTATTGAGCAGTTCTGAAACACTCTTTCTGTAGAAAATGCAAGTGATCATTCAGGGCGCTAAGAGACCTATAGCGGAAAAATGAATATGTTCAAATAAAAACTACACAGAAGCAATCTGTGAAACTTTTTACTGTTCTGTGCATTCAACTAACAGAGTTGAACCTTAGTTTATATTGAGCAGTTATGAAACACTCTTTCTGCAGAAAATGCAAGTGAACATTCAGGGCGCTAAGAGGCCTATAGTTGAAAAAGGTATATGTTCAAATAAAAACTACAAAGAAGCTATCTGTGAAACTTCTTACAGTTCTGTGCATTCAACTTACAGAGTTCAACCTTACTTTTGATTGAGCAGTTCTGAAACACCCTTTCTGTAGAAAATGCAAGTGGACATTCAGGGCGCTAAGAGGCCTATGGTGGAAAAAGGAATACCTTCAAATAAAAACTACACAGAAGCAATCTGTGAAACTTCTTACGGTTCTGTTCTTTAAACTAACACAGTTGAACCTTAATTTTGATTGAACAGTTCTGAAACACTCTTTCTGTAGGAAATGCAAGTGGACCTTCGGAGCGCTAAGAGGCCTATAGCGGAAAAAGGAATAACTTAAAATAAAAACTACACAGAAGCATTCTGTGAAACTTCTTTCTGTTCTGTGCTTTCAACTAACAGAGTTTAACCTTACTTTTGATTGAGCAGTTCTGAAACCCTCTTTCTGTAGAAAATGCAATTGGACATTCAGGGCGCTAAGAGGCCTATAGTGGAAAAGGAATATTTTCAAATAAAAACTGCACAGAAGAAATCTGTGAAACTTCTTACTGTTCTGTGCATTCAGCTAACAGAGTTGAACCTCAGTTTTGATAGAGCAGTTCTGAAACCCTCTTTCTGTAGAAAAAACAAGTGGACATTCAGGGCGCTAAGAGTACTACAGTGGAAAAAGGAAAATGTTCACATAAAAACTACACAGAAGCTATCTGTGAAACTTCTCTCTGTTCTGTGCATTCAACTAACGGATTTGAACCTTACTTTTGATTGAGCAGTTCTGAAACACTCTTTCTGTAGAAAATACAAGTGGACATTCAGGGCGCTAAGAGGACTATAGTGGAAAAAGGAAAAAGTTCACATAAAAACTACACAGAAGCTATCTGTGAAACTTCTCTCTGTTCTGTGCATTCAACTAACGGAGTTGAACCCTACTTTTGATTGAGAAGTTCTGAAACACTCTTTCTGTAGAAAATGCAAGTGGACCTTCGGAGCGCTAAGAGGCCTATAGCGGAAAAAGAATTACCATCAAATACAAACTACACAGAAGCATTCTGTGAAACTTCTTTCTGTTCTTTGCATTCACCTAACAGAGTTGAAACTTACTTTTGATTGAGCACTTCTGAAACACCCTTTCTATAGAAAATGCAATTGGACATTGAGGGAGCTAAGAGGCCTATAGTGGAAAAAGGAATATTTTCAAATAAAAACTGCACAGAATCAATCTGCGAAACTACTTACTGTTCTGTGCATTCAACTAACATAGTTGAACGGTAGTTTTTATTGAGCAGTTCTGAAACACTCTTTCTGTAGAAAATGCAAGTGGACATTCAGGGCGCTGAGAGGCCTATGGTGGAAAAAGGAATACCTTCAAATAAAAACTACACAGAAGCAATCTGTGAAACTTCTTACGGTTCTGTTCTTTAAACTAACACAGTTGAACCTTAATTTTGATTGAACAGTTCTGAAACACTCTTTCTGTGGAAAATGCAACTCTACATTCATGGCGCTAAGAGGCCCATAGTAGAAAAAGGAATATCTTCAAACAAAGCTACAGAGAAGCAATCTGTGAAATTTCTTTCTGCTCTGTGCATTCAACTAACAGAGATGAACCTTACTTTTGATAGAGCAATTCTGAAACACTCTTTCTGTAGAAAATACAAGTGGACATTCAGGGCGCTAATAGGCCTATAGTGGTAAATGGAATAAGTTCAAATAAAAACTACACAGAATATATCTGTGAAACTTCTCTCTGTTCTGTGTATTCAACTAACAGAGTTCAACCTTAGTTTTGATTGAGCATTTCTGAAACCCTCTTTCTGTAGTAAATGCAAGTGGACAATCATGGCGCAAAGAGGCCCACAGTAGAAAAAGGAATATCTTCAAACAAAAACTACACAGAAGCAATCTGTGAAACTTGTTTCTGTTCTGTGCATTCAACTAACAGGGTTGAAACTTAGTTTTGATTGAGCGGTTCGGAAACACTCTTTCTGTAGAAATGCAAGTGGACATTCATGGCGCTAAGAGGCCCATTTTAGAAAAAGGAATATCTTCAAACAAAAACTACACAGAAGCAATCTGTGAAACTACTTTCTGTTCTGTGCATTCAACTAACAGAGTTGAACCTTACTTTTGATTCAGCAGTTCTGGAACACTTTTTCTGTAGAAAATGCAAGTGGACCTTCAGAGCGCTAAGAGGCCTATAGCGGAAAAAGAAATATCTTCACATAAAAACTACACAGAAGCATTCTGTGAAACTTATTTCTGTTCTGTGCATTCAACTAACAGAGTTTAACCTTACTTTTGATTGAGCAGTTCTGAAACACTCTTTCTGTAGAAAATGCAATTGGACATTCAGGGCGCCAAGAGGCCTATAGTGGAAAAGGTATATTTTCAAATAAAAACTGCACAGAAGAAATCTGTGAAACTTCTTACTGTTCTGTGCATTCAACTAACAGAGTTGAACCTTAGTTTTGATTGAGCCGTTCTGAAACACTCTTTCTGTAGAAAATACAAGTGGACATTCAGGGCGCTATGTGGCCTATAGTGGAAAAAGTAATAAGTTCAAATAAAAACTACAAAGAAATATCTGTGAAACTTCTCTCTGTTCTGTGCATTCAACTAACAGATTTGAACCTTAGTTTTGATTGAGCAGTTCTGAAACACTCTTTCTGTAGAAAATGCAATTGGACATTCAGGGCGCTAAGAGGCCTATAGTGGAAAAGGAATATTTTCAAATAAAAACCACACAGAAGCAATCTGTGAAACTTCTTACTGTTCTGTGCATTCATCTTACAGAGTTGAACCTTAGTTATTATTCAGCAGTTCTGAAACACTCTTTCTGTAGAAAATGCAAGTGAACACTCAGGGCGCTTAGAGGCCTATAGCGGAAAAATGAATATGTTCAAACAGAAACTACACAGAAGCAATCTGTGAAACTTCTTACTGTTCTGTGTATTCAACAAACAGAGTTGAACCTTAGTTCATATTGAGCAGTTATGAAATACCCTTTCTGCAGAAAATGCAAGTGAACATTCAGGGCGCTAAGAGGCCTATAGTTGAAAAAGGTATATTTTCAAATAAAAACTAAGAAGAAGCTATCTGTGAAACTTCTTACAGTTCTGTGCATTCAACTAACAGAGTTCAACCTTACTTTTGATTGAGCAGTTCTGAAACACCCTTTCTGTAGAAAATGCAGGTGGACATTCAGGGCGCTAAGAGGCCCATGATGGAAAAAGAAATACCTTCAAATAAAAACTACACAGAAGCAATCTCTGAAACTTCTTACGGTTCTGTTCTTTAAACTAACACAGTTGAACCTTAATTTTGATTGAACAGTTCTGAAACACTCTTTCTGTAGAAAATGCAAGTAGACATTCATGGCGCTAAGAGGCCTATAGTGGAAAAGGGAATATCTTCAAACAAAAACTACAAAGAAGCAATCTGTGAAACTTCTTTCTGTTCTGTGCATTCAACTAACAGATTTGAAACTTAGTTTTGAATGAGCAGTTCTGAAGCACTCTTTCTGTAGAAAACACAAGTGGACATTCATGGCGCTAAGAGGCCCATAGTAGAAAAAGGAATATCTTCAAACAAAAACTACACAGAAGCAATCTGTGAAACTACTTTCTGTTCTGTGCATTCAACTAACAGAGTTGAAACTTACTTTTGATTGAGCAGTTCTGAAACACTCTTTCTGTAGAAAATACAAGTGGACATTCAGGGCGCTAAGAGGCCTATAGTGGAAAAAGGAATAAGTACAATAAAAGCTACACAGAAGATATCTGTGAAACTTCTCTCTCCTCTGTGCATTCAACTAACAGAGTTGAACCTTAGTTTTGATTGAGCGGTTCTGATACACTCTTTCTGTGGAAAATGCAAGTGGACATTCATGGCGCTAAGAGGCCCATAGTAGAAAAAGTAATATCTTCAAAAAAAAACTACACAGAAGCAATCTGTGAAACTTCTTTCTGTTCTGTGCATTCAACTAACAGAGTTGAAACTTACTTTTGATAGAGCAGTTCTGATACACTCTTTCTGTGGAAAATGCAAGTGGATGTTCGGAGCGCTAAGAGGCCTATAGCGAAAAAGTAATATCTTCAAATAAAAACTACAAAGAAGCATTCTGTGAAACTTCTTTCTGTTCTGTGCATTCAACTAACAGAGTTGAACGTTACTTTTCATTGAGCAGTTCTGAAACACTCTTTCTGTAGAAAATGCAAGTGGACTTTCGGAGCGCTAAGAGGCCTATAGTGGAAAAGGAATATTTTCAAATTAAAACTGCACAGAAGAAATCTTTGAAACTTCTTACTGTTCTGTGCATTCAACTAACAGAGTTGAACCTCAGTTTTGATTGAGCAGTTCTGAAACACACTTTCTATAGAAAATGCAATTGGACATTCAGGGAGCTAAGAGGCATATAGTGGAAAAAGGAATATTTTCAAACAAAAACTGCACAGAAGCATTCTGCGAAACTACTTACTGTTCTGTGCATTCAACTAACATAGTTGAACGGGAGTTTTTATTGAGCAGTTCTGAAACACTCTTTCTGTAGAAAATGCAAGTGGACATTCAGGGCGCTGAGAGGCCTATAGTGGGAAAAGGAGTATCTTCAAATAAAAACCACACAGAAGCAATCTCTGAAACTACTTACTGTTCTGTGCATTCAACTAACATTGTTGAAACTTAGTTAATATTGAGAAGTTCTGAAATACTCTTTCTGTAGAAAATGCAAGTGAACATTCAGGGCGCTAAGAGCCCTATAGCGGAAAAATGAATATGTTCAAATAAAAAATACACAGGAGCAATCTGTGAAACTTCTTAGTGTTCTGTGCATTCAACTAACAGTGTTGAACCTTAGTTTATATTGAGCAGTTATGAAAAATTCTTTCTGCAGTAAATGCAAGTGAACATTCAGGGCGCTAAGAGGCCTATAGTTGAAAAAGTTCTATGTTCAAATGAAAACTACAAAGAAGCTATCTGTGAAACTTCTTACAGTTCTGTGCATTCAACTAACAGACTTCAACCTTACTTTTGATTGAGCAGTTCTGAAACACCCTTTCTGTAGAAAATGCAAGTGGACATTCAGGGCGCTATGAGGCCAATGGTGGAAAAAGGAATACCTTCAAATAAAAACTACACAGAAGCAATCTGTGAAACTTCTTACGGTTCTGTTCTTTAAACTAACACATTTGAACCTTAGTTTTGATTGAGCAGTTCTGAAACCCTCTTTCTGTATAAAATACAAGTGGACATTCAGGGAGCTAAGAGGCCTATAGTGGAAAAAGGAAGATTTTCAAATAAAAACTGCACAGAAGCAATCTGCGAAACTTCTTACTGTTCTGTGCATTCAACTAACATAGTTGAACCGTAGTTTTTATTGAGCATTTCTGAAACACTCTTTCTGTAGAAAATGCAAGTGGACATTCAGGGCGCTGAGAGGCCTATAGTGGGAAAAGGAATATCTTCAAATAAAAACCACACAGAAGCAATCTGTGAAACTTCTTACTGTTCTGTGCATTCAAATAACAGAGTTGAACCTTAGTTATTATTGAGCAGTTCTGAAACACTCTTTCTCTAGAAAATGCATGTGAACATTCAGGGCGCTAAGAGGCCTACAGTTGAAAAACGTGTATGTTCAAATAAAAACAACAAAGAAGCTATCTGTGAAAATTCTTACAGTTCTGTGCATTCAACTAACAGAGTTCAACCTTACTTTTGATTGAGCAGTTCTGAAACACCCTTTCTGTAGAAAATGCAAGTGGACATTCAGGGCGCTAAGAGGCCTATGGTGGAAAAAGGAATACCTTCAAATAAAAACTACACAGAAGCAATCTGTGAAACTACTTACGGTTCTGTTCTTCAAACTAACACAGTTGAACCTTAATTTTGATTGAACAGTTCTGAAACACTCTTTCTGTAGAAAATGCACGTGGACATTCATGGCGCTAAGAGGCCTATAGTGGAAAAGGGAATATCTTCAAACAAAAACTAAAAAGAAGCAATCTGTGAAACTTCTTTCTGTTCTGTGCATTCAACTAACAGAGATGAACCTTAGTTTTGATTGAGCAGTTCTGAAACACTCTTTCTGTAGAAAATACATGTGGACATTCAGGGCGCCAAGAGGCCTATAGTGGAAAAAGGAATAAGTTCAAATAAAAACTACACAGAAGATATCTGTGAAACTTCTTTCTGTTCTGTGCGTTCAACTAACAGAGTTGAACCTTAGTTTTGATTGAGCAGTTCCGAAACACTCTTTCTGTAGAAAATGCAAGTGGACATTCGTGGCGCTAAGAGGCCCATAGTAGGAAAAGGAATATATTCAAACAAAAACTACACAGAAGCAATCTGTGAAACTTCTTTCTGTTCTGTGCATTCAACTAACAGAGTTGAACCTTACTTTTGATTGAGCAGTTCTGAAACACTCTTTCTGTAGAAAATGCCAGTGGACCTTCGGAACGCTAAGAGGCCTATAGCGGAAAAAGTAATATCTTCAAATAAAAACTACACAGAAGCATTCTGTGAAACTTCTTCCTGTTCCGTGCATTCAACTAACAGGGTTTAACCTTACTTTTGATTGAGCAGTTCTGAAACACCCTTTCTGTAGAAAATGCAATTGGACATTCAGGGCGCTATGAGGCCTATAGTGGAAAAGGAATATTTTCAAATAAAAACTGCACAGAAGAAATCTGTGAAACTTCTTACTGTTCTGTGCATTCAACTCACAGAGTTGAACCTCAGTTTTTATTGAGCAGTTCTGAAACACTCTTTCTGTAGAAAATACCAGTGGACATTCTGGGCGCTAAGAGGACTATAGTGGAAAAAGGAAAAAGTTCACATAAAAACTACCCAGAATCTATCTGTGAAACTTCTCTCTGTTCTGTGCATTCAACTAACGGATTTGAACCTTACTTTTGATTGAGAAGTTCTGAAACACTCTTTCTGTAGAAAATGTAAGTGGACCTTCGGAGCGCTAAGAGGCCTATAGGGGAAAAAGTAATACCTTCAAATACAAACTACACAGAAGCATTCTGTGAAACTTCTTTCTGTTCTTTGCATTCATCTAACAGAGTTGAACCTTACTTTTGATTGAGCACTTCGGAAACACCCTTTCTATAGAAAATGCAATTGGACATTCAGGGTGCTAATAGTCCTATGGTAGAAAAAGGAATATTTTCAAATAAAACTGCACAGAAGCGATCTGCGAAACTTCTTACTGTTCTGTGCATTCAACTCACATAGTTGAACGGTAGTTTTTATTGAGCAGTTCTGAAACACTCTTTCTGTAGAAAATGCAAGTGGACATTCAGGGCGCTGAGAGGCCTATAGTGGGAAAAGGAGTATCTTCAAATAAAAACCGCACAGAAGCAATCTGTGAAAATTCTTACTGTTCTGTGCATTCAACTAACAGAGTTGAACCTTAGTTATTATTGAACAGTTCTGAAACACTCTTTCTGTAGAAAATGCAAGTGAACATTCAGGGCGCTAAGAGGCCTATAGTTGAAAAATGTATATGTTCAAATAAAAACAACAAAGAAGCTATCTGTGAAAATTCTTACAGTTCTGTGCATTCAACTAACAGAGTTCAACCTTACTTTTGATTCAGCAGTTCTGAAACACCCTTTCTGTAGAAAATGCAAGTGGACATTCAGGGCGCTAAGAGGCCTATTTTGGAAAAAGGAATACCTTCAAATAAAAACTACACAGAAGCAATCTGTGAAACATCTTACGGTTCTGTTCTTCAAACTAACACAGTTGAACCTTAATTTTGATTGAACAGTTCTGAAACACTCTTTCTGTAGAAAATGCACGTGGACATTCATGGCGCTAAGAGGCCTATAGTGGAAAAGGGAATATCTTCAAACAAAAACTACAAAGAAGCAATCTGTGAAACTTCTTTCCGTTCTGTGCATTCAAATAACAGAGTTGAACCTTAGTTTTGATTGAGCAGTTCTGAAACACTCTTTCTGTAGAAAATACAAGTGGACATTCAGGGCGCTAAGAAGACTATAGTGGAAAAAGGAAATGTTCACATAAAAACTACACAGAAGCTACCTGTGAAACTTCTCTCTGTTCTGTGCATTCAACTAACATGTTTGAACCTTACTTTTGATTGCTCAGTTCTGAAACACTCTTCTGTAGAAAATGCAAGTGGACATTCACGGCACTAAGAGGCTCATAGTAGAAAAAGGAATATCTTCAAACAAAAACTACACAGAAGCAATCTGTAAAACTTCTTTCTGTTCTGTGCATTCAACTAAGAGAGCTGAACCTTTCTTTTGATTGAGCAGTTCTGAAAATCTCTTTCTGTAGAAAATGCAAGTGGCCCTTCGGAGCGCTAAGAGGCCTACAGCGGATAGAGTAATATCTTCAAATAAAAACTACACAGAAGCAATCTGTGAAACTTCTTACGGTTCTGTTCTTTAAACTAACACAGTTGAACCTTTATTTTGATTGAACAGTTCTGAAACACACTTTCTGTAGAAAACGCAAGTGGACATTCATGGCGCTAAGAGGCCTATAGTGGAAAAGGGAATATCTTCAAACAAAAACTACAAAGAAGCAATCTGTGAAACTTCTTTCCGTTCTGTGCATTCAAATAACAGAGTTGAACCTTAGTTTTGATTGAGCAGTTCTGAAACACTCTTTCTGTACAAAATACAAGAGGACATTCACGGCGCTAAGAGGCCTATAGTGGAAAAAGGAATAAGTTCAAATAAAAACTACACAGAAGATATCTGTGAAACTTCTCTCTGTTCTGTGCATTCAACTAACAGATTTGAACCTTAGTTTTGATTGAGCAGTTCTGAAACACTCTTTCTGTAGAAAATGCAATTGGACATTCATGGCGCTAACAGGCCTATAGTGGAAAAGGAATATTTTCAAATAAAAACTGCACAGAAGAAATCTGTTAAACTTCTCACTGTTCTGTGCATTCAAATAACAGATTTGAACCTCAGTTTTGATTGAGCAGTTCTGAAACACTCTTTCTGTAGAAAATACAAGTGGACATTCAGGGTGCTAAGAGGACTATAGTGGAAAAAGGAAAAAGTTCACATAAAAACTACACAGAAGCTATCTGTGAAACTTCTCCCTGTTCTGTACATTCAACTAACGGAGTTGAACCTTACTTTTGATTGGAAGTTCTGAAACACTCTTTCTGTAGAAAATGCAAGTGGACATTCGGAGCGCTAAGAGGCCTATAGCGGAAAAAGTAATACCTTCAAATACAAACTACACAGAAGCATTCTGTGAAACTTCTTTCTGTTGTTTGCATTCATCTAACAGAGTTGAACCTTACTTTTGATTGAGCACTTCTGAAACACCCTTTCTATAGAAAATGCAATTGGACATTCAGGGCGCTGAGAGGCCTATAGTGGGAAAAGGAATATCTTCAAATAAAAACCACACAGAAGCAATCTGTGAAACTACTTACTGCTCTGTGCATTCAACTAACAGAGTTGAACCTTAGTTATTATTGAGCAGTTCTGAAACACTCTTTCCGTAGAAAATGCAAGTGGACATTCAGGGCGCTAAGAGGCCTAAAGCGGAAAAATTAATATGTTCAACTAAAAACTACACAGAAGCAATCTGTGAAACTTCTTACTGTTCTGTGCATTCAACTAACAGAGTTGAACCTTAGTTTATATTGAGCAGTTATGAAACACACTTTCTGCAGAAAATGCAAGTGAACATTCAGGGTGCTAAGAGGCCTATAGTTGAAAAAGGTATATGTTCAAATAAAAACTACAAAGAAGCTATCTGTGAAACTTCTTACAGTTCCGTGCATTCAACTAACAGAGTTCAACCTTAGTTATTATTGAACAGTTCTGAAACACACTTTCTGTAGAAAATGCAAGTGAACATTCAGGGCGCTAAGAGGCCTATAGCGGAAAAATGAATATGTTCAAATAAAAACTACACAGAAGCAATCTGTGAAACTTCTTACTGTTCTGTGCATTCAACTAACAGAGTTGAACCTTAGTTTATATTGTGCAGTTATGAAACACACTTTCTGCAGAAAATGCAAGTGAACATTCAGGGCGCTAAGAGGCCTATAGTTGAAAAAGGTGTATGTTCAAATAAAAACTACAAAGAAGCTATCTGTGAAACTTTTTACAGTTCTGTGCATTCAACTAACAGAGTTCAACCTTACTTTTGATTGAGCAGTTCTGAAACACCCTTTCTGTAGAAAATGCAAGTGGACATTCAGGGCGCTAAGAGGCCTATGGTGGAAAAAGGAATACCTTCAAATAAAAACCACACAGAAGCAATCTGTGAAACTTCTTACGGTTCTGTTCTTTAAACTAACACAGTTGAACCGTAATTTGGATTGAACAGTTCTGAAACACTCTTTCTGTAGAAAATGCAAGTGGACATTCATGGCGCTATGAGGCCTATAGCGGAAAAGGGAATATCTTCAAACAAGAACTACAGAGAAGCAATCTGTGAAACTTCTTTTTGTTCTGTGCATTCAACTAACAGAGTTGAACCTTAGTTTTGATTGAGCAGTTCTGAAACACTCTTTCTGTAGAAAATGCAAGTGGACATTCAGGGCGCTGAGAGGCCTATAGTGGGAAAAGGAATATCTTCATATAAAAACCACACAGAAGCAATCTGTGAAACTTCTTACTGTTCTGTGCATTCAACTAACCGAGTTGAACCTTAGTTATTATTGAGCAGTTCTGAAACACTCTTTCTGTAGAAAATGCAAGTGAACATTCAGGGCGCTAAGAGACCTATAGCGGAAAAATGAATATGTTCAAATAAAAACTACACAGAAGCAATCTGTGAAACTTTTTACTGTTCTGTGCATTCAACTAACAGAGTTGAACCTTAGTTTATATTGAGCAGTTATGAAACACTCTTTCTGCAGATAATGCAAGTGAACATTCAGGGCGCTAAGAGGCCTATAGTTGAAAAAGGTATATGTTCAAATAAAAACTACAAAGAAGCTATCTGTGAAACTTCTTACAGTTCTGTGCATTCAACTTACAGAGTTCAACCTTACTTTTGATTGAGCAGTTCTGAAACACCCTTTCTGTAGAAAATGCAAGTGGACATTCAGGGCGCTAAGAGGCCTATGGTGGAAAAAGGAAAAAGTTCACATAAAAACTACACAGAAGCTATCTGTGAAACTTCTCTCTGTTCTGTGCATTCAACTAACGAGTTGAAACTTACATTTGATTGAGAAGTTCTGAAACACTCTTTCTGTAGAAAATGCAAGTGTACCTTCGGAGCGCTAAGAGGCATATAGCGGAAAAAGTAATACCTTCAAATACAAACTACACAGAATCATACTGTGAAACTTCTTTCTGTTCTTTGCATTCATCTAACAGAGTTGAAGCTTACATTTGATTGAGCACTTCTGAAAAACCCTTTCTATAGAAAATGCAATTGGACATTCAGGGAGCTAAGAGGCCTATAGTTGATAAAGGAATATTTTCAAATAAAAAGTGCACAGAAGCAATCTGCGAAACTTCTTACTGTTCTGTGCATTCAACTAACATAGTTGAACGGTAGTTTTTATTGAGTAGTTCTGAAACACTCTTTCTGTAGAAAATGCAAGTGGACATTCAGGGCGCTGAGAGGCCTATAGTGGGAAAAGGAAAATCTTCAAATAAAAACCACACAGAAGCAATCTGTGAAACTTCTTACTGTTCTGTGCATTCAACTAACAGAGTTGAATCTTAGTTATTATTGAGCAGTTCTGAAACACACTTTCTGTAGAAAATGCAAGTGAACATTCAGGGCGCTAAGAGGCCTATAGCAGAAAAATGAATATGTTCAAATAAAAACTACACAGAAGCAATCTGTGAAACTTCTTACTGTTCTGTGCATTCAACTAACAGAGTTGAACCTTAGTTTATATTGAGCAGTTATGAAACACTCTTTCTGCAGAAAATGCAAGTGAACATTCTGGGCGCTAAGAGGCCTATAGTTGAAAAAGATATATCTTCAAATAAAAGCTACAAAGAAGCTATCTGTGAAACTTCTTACTGTTCTGTGCATTCAACAATCAGAGTTGAACCTTAGTTATTATTGAGCAGTTCTGCAACACTATTTCTGTAGACAATACAAGTGAACATTCAGGGCGCTAAGGGGCCTATAGCGGAAAAATGAATATGTTCAAATAAAAATTACACGGAATCAATCTGTGAAACTTCTTACTGTTCTGTGCATTCAGCTAACAGATTTGAGCCTTAGTTTATATTGAGCAGTTATGAAACACTCTTTCTGTAGAAAATGCAAGTGCACATTCATGGCGCTAAGCGGCCCATAGTAGAAAAAGGAATATCTTCAAACAAAAACTACACAGAAGCAGTCTGTGAAACTTCTTTCTGTTCTGTGCATTCAACTAACAAAATTGAACCTTACTTTTGATTGAGCAGTTCTGAAACACTCTTTCTGTAGAAAATGCAAGGGGACCTTCGGAGCGCTAAGAGGCCTATCGCAGATAAAGAAATATCTTAAAGTAAAAACTACACAGAAGCATTTTGTGAAACTTATATCTGTTCTGTGCATTCAACTAACAGAGTTGAACCTTACTTTTGAGGGAGCAGCTCTGAAACACTCTTTCTGTAGAAAATGCAATTGGACATTCAGGGCGCTAAGAGGCCTACAGTGGAAAAGGAATATTTTCAAATAGAAACTGCACAGAAGAAATCTGTGAAACTACTTACTGTTCTGTGCATTCAACTAACAGAGTTGAACCTTAGTTTTGATTGAGCAGTTCTGAAACACTCTTTCTGTAGAAAATACAAGTGGACATTCAGGGAGCTAAGAGTACTAAAGTGGAAAAAGGAAAAAGTTCACATAAAAACTACACAGAGGCTATCTGTGAAACTTCTCTCTGTTCTGTGCATTCAAGTAACGGAGTTGAACCTTACTTTTGATTGAGCAGTTCTGAAACACTCTTTCTGTAGAAAATGCAAGTGGACCTTCGGAGCGCTAAGACGCCTATAGAGGAAAAATAATACCTTCAAATACAAACTACACAGAAGCATTCTGTGAAACTTCTTTCTGTTCTTTGCATTCATCTAACAGAGTTGAACCTTCCAATTGATTGAGCACTTCTGAAACACCCTTTCTATAGAAAATGCAATTGTACATTCAGGGAGCTAAGAGGCCTATAGTGGAAAAAGGAATATTTTCAAATAAAAACTGCACAGAAGCAACCTGCGAAACTTCTTACTGTTCTGTGCATTCAACTAACGTAGTTGAACGGTAGTTTTTATTGAGCAGTTCTGAAACTCCCTTTCTGTAGAAAATGCAATTGGACATTCAGGGCGCTAAGAGGCCTATGGTGGAAAAAGGAATACCTTCAAATAAAACTACACGGAAGCAATCTTTGAAACTTCTTACGGCTCTGTTCTTTAAACTAACAAAGTTGAACCTTAATTTTGATTGAACAGTTCTGAAACACTCTTTCTGTAGAAAATGCAAGTGGACATTCATGGCGCTAAGAGGCCTATAGTGGAAAAGGGAATATCTTCAAACAAAAACTACAAGGAAGCAATACGTGAAACTTCTTCCTGTTCTGTGCATTCAACTAACAGAGTTAAACCTTAGTTTTGATTTAGCAGTTCTGAAACACTATTTCTGTAGAAAATACAAGTGGACATTCAGGGCGCTAAGAGGCCTATAGTGGAAAAAGGAATAAGTTCAAACAAAAACTACACAGAAGATATCTGTGAAACTTCTCTCTGTTCTGTGCATTCAACTATCAGAGTTGAACCTTAGTTTTGATTGAGCAGTTCTGAAACACTCTTTCTGTAGAAAATGCAAGTGGACATTCATGGCGCTAAGAGGCCCATAGTAGAAAAAGGAATATCTTCAAACAAAAACTACACAGAAGCAATCTGTGAAACTTCTTTCTGTTCTGTGCATTCAACTAACAGAGTTGAACTTTACTTTGATTGAGCAGTTCTGAAACACTCTTTCTGTAGAAAATGCAAGTGGACATTCTGAGCGCTAAGAGGCCTATAGCGGAAAAAGTAATATCTTCAAATAAAAACTACACAGAAGCATTCTGTGAAACTTCTTTCTGTTCTGTGCATTCAACTAACAGAGTTTAACCTTACTTTTCATTGATCAGTTCTGGAACCCTCTTTCTGTAGAAAATGCAATTGGACATTCCGGGCGCTAAGAGGCCTATAGTGGAAAAGGAATATTTTCAAATAAAAACTGCACAGAAGAAATCTGTGAAACTACTTACTGTTCTGTGCATTCAACTAACAGAGTTGAACCTCAGTTTTGATTGAGCAGTTCTGAAACACACTTTCTGTAGAAAATACAAGTGGACATTCATTGCGCTAAGAGGACTATAGTGGAAAAAGGAAAAAGTTCACATGAAAACTACACAGAATCTATCTGTGAAACTTCCCTCTGTTCTGTGCATTGAACTAACGGAGTTGAACCTTACTTTTGATTGAGAAGTTCTGAAACTCTCTTTCTGTAGAAAATGCAATTGGACATTCAGGGAGCTAAGAGGCCTATAGTGGAAAATGAATATTTTCAAATAAAAACTGCACAGAAGAAATCTGTGAAACTACTTACTGTTCTGTGCATTCAACTAACAGAGTTGAAACTCAGTTTTGATTGAGCAGTTCTGAAACACTCTTTCTGTAGAAAATACAAGTGGACATTCAGGGCGCTGAGAGGCCTATAGTGGGAAAAGGAATATCTTCAAATAAAAACCACACAGAAGCAATCTGTGAAACTTCTTACTGTTCTGTGCATTCAACTAACAGAGTTGAACCTTAGTTATTATTGAGCAGTTCTGAAACACTCTTTCTGTAGAAAATGCAAGTGAACATTCAGGGCGCTAAGAGGCCTATAGCGGAAAAATGAATATGTTCAAATAAAAACTACACAGAAGCAATCTGTGAAACTTCTTACTGTTCTGTGCATTCAACTAACAGAGTTGAACCTTAGTTTATATTGAGCAGTTATGAAACAATCTTTCTGCAGAAAATGCAAGTGAACATTCAGGGCGCTAACAGGCCTATAGTTGAAAAAGGTATATGTTCAAATAAAAACTACAAAGAAGCTATCTGTGAAACTTCTTACAGTTCTGAGCTTACAACTAACAGAGTTCAACCTTACTTTTGATTGAGCAGTTCTGAAACACTCTTTCTGTAGAAAAAGCATGTGGACCTTCGGAGCGCTAAGAGGCCTATAGCGGAAAAAGTAATACCTTCAAATACAAACTACACAGAAGCATTCTGTGAAACTTCTTTCTGTTCTTTGCATTCATCTAACACAGTTGAAACTTACTTTTGATTGAGCACTTCTGAAACACGCTTTCTATAGAAAATGCAATTGGACATTCAGGGAGCTAAGAGGCCTATAGTGGAAAAAGGAATATTTTCAAATAAAAACTGCACAGAAGCAATCTGCGAAACTTCTTACTGTTCTGTGCATTCAACTAACATAGTTGAACGGTAGTTATCATTGAGCAGTTCTGAAACACTCTTTCTGTAGAAAATGCAAGTGAACATTCAGGGCACTAAGAGGCCTATAGCGGAAAAATGAATATTTTCAAATAAAAACTACACAGAAGCAATCTGTGAAACTTCTCAGTGTTCTGTGCATTCAAATAACAGAGTTGAACCTTAGTTTATATTGAGCAGTTCTGAAACACTCTTTCTGCAGAAAATGAAAGTGAACATTCAGGGCGCTAAGAGGTCTATAGCGGAAAAATGAATATGTTCAAATAAAAACTACACTGAAGCAATCTGTGAAACTTCTTACTGTTCTGTGCTTTCAAATAACAGAGTTGATCCTTAGTTTATATTGAGCAGTTATGAAACACTCTTTCTGCAGAAAATGCAAGTGAACATTCAGGGCGCTAAGAGGCCTATAGTTGAAAAAGATATATGTTCAAATAAAAACTACACAGAAGATATCTGTGAAACTTCTCTCTGTTCTGTGCATTCAACTAACAGAGTTGACCCTTAGTTTTGATTGAGCAGTTCTTAAACACTCTTTCTGTAGAAAATGCAAGTGGACATTCATGGCGCTAAGAGGCCTATAGTGGAAAAGGGAATATCTTCAAACAAAAACTACAAAGAAGCAATCTGTGAAATTTCTTTCTGTTCTGTGCATTCAACTAACAGAGTTGAACCTTAGTTTTGATTGAGCAGTTCTGAAACACTCTTTCAGGAGAAAATACAAGAGGACATTCAGGGCGCTAAGAGGCCTGTAGTGGAAAAAGCAATAAGTTCAAATGAAAAGTACACAGATGATATCTGTGAAACTTCTCTCTGTTCTGTGCATTCAACTAACAGAGTTGAAACTTAGTTTTGATTGAGCAGTTCTGAAAAACACTTTCTGTAGAAAATGCAACTGGACATTCATGGCACTAAGAGGCCCATAGTAGAAAAAGGAATATCTTCAAACAAAAACTACACAGAAGCAATCTGTGAAACTTCTTTCTGTTCTGTGCATTCAACTAACAGTGTTGAACCTTACTTTTGATTGAGCAGTTCTGAAACACTCTTTCTGTAAAAAATGCAAGTGGACCTTCGGAGCGCTAAGAGGCCTATAGCGGAAAAATGAATATGTTCTAATAAAAACTACACAGAAGCAATCTGTGAAACTTCTTACTGTTCTGTGCATTCAACTAACAGAGTTGAACCTTAGTTTATATTGAGCAGTTATGAAACACTCTTTCTGCAGAGAATGCATGTGAACATTCAGGGCGCTAAGAGGCCTATAGTTGAAAAAGGTATATATTAAAATAAAAACTACAAAGAAGCTATCTGTGAAACTTCTTACAGTTCTTTGCATTCATCTAACAGAGTTGAACCTTCCTTTTCATTGAGCACTTCTGAAACACCCTTTCTGAAGAAAATGCAAGTGGACCTTCAGGGCGCTAAGGGGCCTATGTTGGAAAAACTAATACCTTCAAATAAAAACTACACAGAAGCAATCTGTGAAAATTCTTTCTGTTCTGTGCATTCGACTAACAGAGTCCAACCTTAGTTTTGATTGAGCAGTTCTGAAACACTCTTTCTGTAGAAAATGCAAGTGGACATTCGGAGCGCTAAGAGGCCTATAGCGGAAAAAGAAATATCTTCAAATAAAAACTACACAGAGGCATTCTGTGAAACTTCTTTCTTTTCTGTGCATTCAACTAACAGAGTTTAACCTTACTTTTGATTGAGCAGTTCTGAAACACTCTTTCTGTAGAAAATGCAATTGGACATTCAGGGCGCTAAGAGGCCTATAGTGGAAAAGGAATATTTTCAAATAAAAACTGCACAGAAGAAATCTGTGAAACTTCTTACTGTTCTGTGCATTCAACAAACAGAGTTGAAACTCAGTTTTGATTGAGCACTTCTGAAAATCTCTTTCTGTAGAAAATACAAGTGGACATTCAGGGCGCTAAGAGGACTATATTGGTAAAAGGAAAAAGTTCACATAAAAACTACACAGAAGCTATCTCTGAATCTTCTCTCTGTTCTGTGCATTCAACTAACGGAGTTGAACCTTACTTTTGATTGAGAAGTTCTGAAACACTGTTTCTGTAGAAAATGCAAGTGGACATTCGGAGCGCTAAGAGGCCTATAGCGGAAAAAGTAATACCTTCAAATACAAACTACACAGAAGCATTCTGTGAAACTTCTTACTGTTCTTTGCATTCATCTAACAGAGTTGAACGTTACTTTTGATTGAGCACTTCTGAAACACCCTTTCTATAGAAAATGCAATTGGACATTCCGGGATCTAAGAGGCCTATAGTGGAAAAAGGAATATTTTCAAATAAAAACTGCACTGAAGCAATCTGCGAAACTTCTTACTGTTCTGTGCATTCAACTAACATAATTGAATGGCAGTTTTTATTGAGCAGTTCTGAAACTCTCTTTCTGTAGAAAATGCAAGTGGACATTCAGGACGCTGAGAGGCCTATAGTGGGAGAAGGAATATCTTCAAATAAAAACCACACAGAAGCAAACTGTGAAAATTCTTACTGTTCTGTGTATTCAACTAACAGAGTTGAACCTTAGTTATTATTGAGCAGTTCTGAAACACTATTTCTGTAGAAAATGCAAGTGAAAATTCAGGGCGATAAGAGACCTATAGCGGAAAAATGAATATGTTTAAATAAAAACTACACAGAAGCAATCTGTGAAACTTTTTACTGTTCTGTGCATTCAACTAACAGAGTTGAATCTTAGTTTTGATTGAGTAGTTCTGAAACACTCTTTCTGTAGAAAATACAAGTGGACATTCAGGGCGCTAAGAGGCCTATAGTGGAAAAAAGAATAAGTTCAAATAAAAACTACACAGAAGATATCTGTGAAACTTCTCTCTGTTCTGTGCATTCAACTAACAGAGTTGACCCTTAGTTTTGATTGAGCAGTTCTTAAACACTCTTTCTGTAGAAAATGGAAGTGGACATTCATGGCGCTAAGAGGCCTATAGTGGAAAAGGGAATATCTTCAAACAAAAACTACAAAGAAGCAATCTGTGAAATTTCTTTCTGTTCTGTGCATTCAACTAACAGAGTTGAACCTTAGTTTTGATTGAGCAGTTCTGAAACACTCTTTCAGGAGAAAATACAAGAGGACATTCAGGGCGCTAAGAGGCCTGTAGTGGAAAAAGCAATAAGTTCAAATAAAAAGTACACAGATGATACCTGTGAAACTTCTCTCTGTTCTGTGCATTCAACTAACAGAGTTGAAACTTAGTTTTGATTGAGCAGTTCTGAAAAACACTTTCTGTAGAAAACGCAACTGGACATTCATGGCACTAATAGGCCCATAGTAGAAAAAGGAATATCTTCAAACAAAAACTACACAGAAGCAATCTGTGAAACTTCTTAGTGTTCTGTGCATTCCACTAACAGAGTTGAACCTTAGTTTATATTGAGCAGGTATGAAACACGCTTTCTGCAGAAAATGCAAGTGAACATTCAGGGCGCTAAGAGGCCTATAGTTGAAAAAGGTATATGTTCAAATAAAAACTACAAAGAAACTATCTGTGAAACTTCTTTCTGTTCTGTGCATTCAACTAACAGAGTTGAAACTTACTTTTGATTGAGCAGTTCTGAAACACTCTTTCTGTAAAAAATGCAAGTGGGCCTTCGGAGCGCTAAGAGGCCTATAGCGGAAAAATGTATATGTTCTAATAAAAACTACACGGAAGCAATCTGTGAAACTTCTTACTGTTCTGTGCATTCAACTAACAGAGTTGAACCTTAGTTTATATTGAACAGGTGTGAAACAATCTTACTGCAGAAAATGCAACTGAACATTCAGGGCGCTAAGAGGCCTATAGTTGAAAAAGTTATATGTTCAAATATAAACTACAAAGAAGATATCTGTGAAACTTCATACTGTTCTGTGCATTCAACTAACAGAGTTCAACCTTAATTTTGATTGAGCAGTTCTGAAACACCCTTTCTGTAGAAAATGCAAGTGCACATTCAGGGTGCTAACAGGCCTATGGTGGAAAAAGGAATACCTTCAAATAAAAACTACACAGAAGCAATCTGTGAAACTTCTTTCTGTTCTGTGCATTCAACTAACAGAGTTGAACCTTAGTTTTGATTGAGCAGTTCTGAAACACTCTTTCTGTAGAAAATACAAGTGGACATTCAGGGCGCTAAGAGGCCTATAGTGGAAAAAGGAATAAGTTCAAATAAAAACTACACAGAAGATATCTGTGAAACTTCTCTCTGTTCGGTGCATTCAACTAACAGTGTTGAACCTTAGATTTGATTGAGCAGTTCTGAAACACTCTTTCTGTAGAAAATGCAAGTGGACATTCATGGCGCTTAGAGGCCCATAGTAGAAAAAGGAATATCTTCAAACAAAAACTACACAGAAGCAATCTGTGAAACTTCTTTATGTTCTGTGCATTCAACTAACAGAGTTGAATCTTACTTTTGATTGAGCAGTTCTGAAACACTCTTTCTGTAGAAAATGCAAGTGGACCTTCTGAGCGCGAAGAGGCCTAAAGTGGAAAAATTAATATCTTAAAATAAAAACTACACAGGAGCATTCTGTGAAACTTGTTTCTGTACCGTGCATTCAACTAACAGAGTTTAACCTTACTTTTGATTGAGCAGTTCTGAAAAACTCTTTCTGTAGAAAATGCAGTTGGACATTCGGGGCTCTAAGAGGCCTATAGTGGAAAAGGAATATTTTCAAATAAATACTGCACAGAAGAAATCTGTGAAACTTCTTACTGTTCTGTGCATTCAACTAACATAGTTGAACCTCAGTTTTTATTGAGCAGTTCTGAAACACACTTTCTGTAGAAAATACAAGTGGACATTCAGGGGGCTAAGAGGACTATGGTGGAAAAACGAAAAAGTTCACATAAAAACTACACAGAAGCTACCTGTGAAACTTCTCTCTGTTCTGTGCATTCAACTAAGGGAGTTGAACCTTACTTTTGATTGAGAAGTTCTGAAACACTCTTTCTGTAGAAAATGCAAGTGGACATTCGGAGCGCTAAGAGGCCTATAGCGGAAAAAGTAATACCTTCAAATACAAACTGCACAGAAGCATTCTGTGAAACTTCTTTCTGTTCCTTGCATTCATCTAACAGAGTTGAACCTTACTTTTGATTGAGCACTTCTGAAACACCCTTTCTATAGAAAATGCAATTGGACATTCAGGGAGCTAAGAGGCCTATAGGGGAAAAATGAATATTTTCAAATAAAAACTGCACAGAAGCAATCCGCGAAACTTCTTACTGTTCTGTGCATTCAACTAACATAGTTGAACTGTAGTTTTTATTGAGCAGTTCTGAAACACTCTTTCTGTAGAAAATGTAAGTGGACATTCAGGGCGCTGACAGGCCTATAGTGGGAAAAGGAATATCTTCAAATAAAAACCACACAGAAGCAATCTATGAAACTTCTTACTGTTCTGTGCATTCAACTAACAGAGTTGAACCTTAGTTTTTATTGAGCAGTTCTGAAACACTCTTTCTGTAGAAAATGCAAGTGAACATTCAGGGCGCTAAGAGGCCTATAGCGGAAAAATGAATATGTTCAAATAAAAACTACACAGAAGCAATCTGTGAAACTTCTTACTGTTCTCTGCATTCAACTAACAGAGTTGAACCTTAGTTATTATTGAGCAGTTCTGAAACACTCTTTCTGTAGAAAATGCAAGTGAACATTCAGGGCGCTAAGAGGCCTATAGCGGAAAAGTGAACACATTCAAATAAAAACTACACAGAAGCAATCTGTGAAACTTCTTACTGTTCTGTGCATTCAACTAACAGAGTTGAACCTTAGTTTATATTGAGCAGTTATGAAACACTCTTTCTGCAGAAAATGCAAGTGAACATTCAGGGCGTAAGAGGCCTATAGTTGAAAAAGGTATATGTTAAATTAAAAACTACAAAGAAGCTATCTGGGAAACTTCTTACAGTTCTGTGCATTCAACTAACACAGTTAAACCTTACTTTTGATTGAGCAGTTCTGAAACACCCTTTCTGTAGAAAATGCAAGTTGACATTCAGGGCGCTAAGAGGCCTATGGTGGAAAAAGGAATACCTTAAAATAAAAACTACACAGAAGAAATCAGTGAAACTTCTTATGGTTCTGTTCTTTAGACTAACACAGTTGAACCTTAATTTTGATTGAACAGTTCTGAAACACTCTTTCTGTAGAAAATGCAAGTGGAGATTCATGGCGCTAAGAGGCCTATAGCGGAAAAGGGAATATCTTCAAACAAAAACTACAAAGAAGCAATCTGTGAAACTTCTTTCTGTTCTGTGCATTCAACTAACAGAGTTGAACCTTAGTTTTGATTGAGCAGTTCTGAAACACTCTTTCTGTAGAAAATTCAAGTGGACCTTCGGAGCGCTAAGAGGCCTATAGCGGAAAAAGTAATATCTTCAAATAAAAACTACACGGAAGCATTCTGTGAAACTTCTTTCTGTTCTATGCATTCAACTAACAGAGTTTAACCTTACCTTTGATTGAGCAGTTCTGAAACACTCTTTCTGTAGAAAATGCAAGTGGACATTCAGGGCGCTAAGAGGCCTATAGTGGAAAAGGAATATTTTCAAATAAAAACTGCACAGAAGAAATCTGTGAAACTTCTGACTGTTCTGTGCATTCAACTAACAGGGTTGAACCTCAGTTTTGATTGAGCAGTTCTGAAACACTCTTTCTGTAGAAAATAGAAGTGGACATTCAGGGCGCTAAGAAGACTATAGTGGAAAAAGGAAAAAGTTCACATAAAAACTACACAGAAGCTATCTGTGAAACTTCTCTCTGTTCTGTGCATTCTACTAACGGAGTTGAACCTTACTCGTGATTGAGAAGTTCTGAAACACTCTTTCTGTAGAAAATGCAAGTGGACATTCGGAGCGATAAAAGGCCTATAGCGGAAAAAGTAATACCTTCAAATACAAACTACACAGAAGCATTCTGTAAAACTTATTTCTGTTCTTTGCATTCATCTAACAGAGTTGAACCTTACTTTTGATTGAGCACCTCTGAAACACCCTTTCTATAGAAAATGCAATTGGACATTCAGGGAGGTAAGAGGCCTATGGTGGAAAAAGGAATATTTTCAAATAAAAACTGCACAGAAGCAATCTGCGAAACTTCTTACTGTTCTGTGCATTCAACTAATATAGTTGAATGGTAGTTTTTATTGAGCAGTTCTGAAACACTCTTTCTGTAGAAAATGCAAGTGGACATTCAGGGCGCTAAGAGGCCTATACTGGAAAAGGAATATCTTCAAATAAAAACCGCACAGAAGCAATCTGTGAAACTTCTTACTCTTCTGTGCATTCAACAAACATAGTTGAACCTTAGTTATTATTGAGCAGTTCTGAAACACTCTTTCTGTAGAAAATGCAAGTGAACATTCAGGGCGCTAAGAGGCCTATAGCGGAAAAATGAACATGTTCAAATAAAAACTACACAGAAGCAATCTGTGAAACTTCTTACTGTTCCGTGCATTCAACTAACAGAGTTGAACCATAGTTTTATATTGAACAGTTATGAAACACTGTTTGCAGAAAATGCATGTGAACATTCAGGGCGCTAAGAGGCCTATAGTTGAAAAAGGTATATGTTCAAATAAAAACACAAAGAAGCTATCTGGGAAATTTCTTACAGTTCTGTGCATTCAACTAACACAGTTAAACCTTACTTTTGATTGAGCAGTTCTGAAACACCATTTCTGTACAAAATGCAAGTGGACATTCAGGGCGCAAAGAGGCCTATGGTTGAAAAAGGAATAACTTAAAATAAAAACTACACAGAAG